>NC_064876.1:1247794-1437794 GCF_943734665.1 Anopheles aquasalis | reverse complement strand
CTTGTATATTCTGCTGACGAAGGCACACTTCTACAAATGGTTCGTAGCCAATCGGGCTCTTCTTCGCTTTGGCAAATCGCTCCAAATCCTCCCACATGTAGTTTTCTGCCATTGTTTGCACCCGCACCCACCAATAGCGGCGATCCGGTAGCTTAAATTCGCTCTTCAGCTTCTCCGCGTAGCGCACATCGCCCAGCTGCAGCAGCTTGCGCACAGTCGCATGCAGCGCCAGCCCCTGGAACTGCTTCTGGTACTTGTCGTTCAACAGCTTCTGGTGTTTGGCAAGCTTCTTTGCCTCATCACATAGATCCGCCTCGAGCGGTTTGCCAACGCGCCGAAAATTCCCGCTCACGTCCGGAATCGAGGCGTCTAGCTGGCCGAGCTGCAGCGCCTCGCGCAGAGTCAACTCAGCCTGTGCAAGAAAGTCGTCTTCCTGCGAATGGATGTCCTTCAGCGTGGACAAACTATTGAGCTGGCAGTACTTTTTGTACAGATTCTGCGCCAGCGGGTAGCGTCGGATAGTCATGTGGAACTTGGCTAGCTCGGTTGTGTTTTTCATCTCAAGCAGCGCCATATAGATAAGATCGATATCGCCGGACTGGGTGGCAGCGATCAACGCCTTCTCGCTAGCGCCTAGCTTTAACAGCAGTGGCACTTGCAGTTTCTTCTTCGTCTCCATCTCCAGTAGCTTCAAGTAAGATGTGCGAAAGGATGCGTTAACGTGGGTGTACTGTGTGGTTACGACCAGCCCAGCACCACAATACATACCGTAATTGCGAGTTTTATTTTACCGATCTGCTGTGCACGTTCGGCCACGCTCGCGAACGACATTGGTTGTTGGAGGCCGGCGCTGGCAAACTTGGCCGCAATTTTTCGAGCCACTTCGTCGTCATCTGAAGATCAAACGAAGAAAAAAAAACGAAGTGAACAACACTAAAGTCATGGAAGATGTATACTGGTAGCGGGCGAATCGGTTTACTTTTATCCTGCGCCAGCTTCTGGAACGCCCAGTGCTCCAGGATTCGCTTTTCAAGGATGTTAAGATACTTGGCGATCTGCATCGCAAGTCCATAGTACTTCCGGAACATCAACCGGTCGAGGACGACGATCGGCTGTAGGTGTTCGAATCTGCAAGAACGTGTTTGAGATATGTGATATGCTTTAGTGTTTTGAACAAGCTGGCGAAATAATCTGCTATCCGGAGTCGCAGATACGTACTGGCGAATCGTGATGGGAATGGCAACGTTAGGATCACGCAGCGCGTTGAGCACCTTAAGCGTTTTGCACATGCGCACGTATTCAATGACATTATAGTCGGCGAGGAAGCTCTTGCCGAAGTAAGCCGCCCGGATCAGGCTCTTCTGCGTGTTTGAATCGAACTCGTAGCCAGCGGCCTCTATACAGTCGGCCACAGCACCGCGCAGCTTGCCCGCCGTTAGGCACAGATATTCATTTGATTGGTGGCTCCGTTCCTGGAACTTACAGTGCGCCACAAACAGAAAGCTGGCCGGTTCTGAGATACTGATTCCGAAGATCTTCTTTGTACAGCTCGGTACGCGCTGCATCAGATCGTGGCTACTGCTACTTATAACCCGGACACTATCCATCTCTTGCACAAGTGTCACTGCCGAATCGTAGCTGTAGATGCTAGATTCACCCGTGGTAAGCACGATCTGGAGCATGTTGCTGTAGCATATGATCACGGCCGGCGTCTCGTTGCCCGGTGCACCATCGAGGCACCAAGCGAGCTGAGTCGGCCGTTCCGTTCGACCCGTCGTAAACTCGCAGTATTTCTGGCGCAGGTCAGATGAACCCATCCAAAGGCAACCCGTATTAGTTAGGAGCGCCAGGTGCTGATGGTCAAACGAGGCACACATCAAAGTGAACGATTTGTAATCCACCGTTAACGAAATGGGTGGTGTGCTGAGCGCATTATCACCGTACCGGGCCACTATTACATCGGGCCCCTGAGTCACCACACACACGGTCGTACGATCCTTTGAAACCATTTCCCAGCATCCTTGGCTATTCGTAATGTCTGAAAGAGGGCATCAAACACCTGACGGTTATACTTACTATGCAAATCGGCGTTACTTATTAATACGCGTACGCGTTAATAGACGTTACTTACTAAGCAAATCGGAGAGCGGCCGCGATTTAGGATCCTTGATGTTGTTTAGCACGTAGATCTTCGCGGTCCCGGTCATAGCGGCTACACCCGTACCGGATGCGGATTGAAAGATGCGTGCCTCGGTAACATCGGTCACATCCTTGCTCACGCTAAACTTGTGTACGAAATTGCCAAACATATCGTAGATAAAGACGGTACCGTCGTCCTGCACCACAACCAGCTCTTCGGCATCCGACCACCCGAGCGTCACTATTTCACCGCAGTCCCACTATAATAGATCCAGGTCGAAGTCATGGAATGAAACGAAAGTAAAGATAAATTGAAAACGGTTGCTGGGATAGCTGTGAATGGATATCTCTGGTGGCATGGTGAATGGTGGGAGAGCACCATAGTACAGTCGAATAAAGAAACACATTACATTTATCGATGAGATTTGCTTCCCGACGCAGTTGAATATCCGTATGACTGGTCTCGTACTCGTGCCGCCTTCAATTTTAAGAAAAGAGTTTCTGTCCTTCATCACGGCGATCGGTCCACCGTAGGGTGCAGCGTATACTTTCATCTGTTCCAGATCGATGTTTGGGGGCCATTTCATTTTATAAAGTTCCACTTTTCTGCAAAGGACAAATGGCTTATTAGTCACAACACCAGGGAGGGCATACGTTTTACACCCCTCAAGCTGAATGAAAGGTGCACACTTTTCGGCCGACCACTCCAATTGCGACGGGCTTACCTAAAGGAGCCTCCTTGTTCCAAAGTGAACCATTCGCCAGTGTTGTACAGCAGCGACATTTTCTAATTGTTACTAAAAATTATCTACAACAATAACGGTGTTCAACTATCAGCTAGGGCAATCTATTGTTGTGTCATTGCGCAATGGGCTACACGCAAACTAAGATCAGCTGCGTGTGTGTAAAATCCGTTCGAAATGTCAACCATGCTCGAATACATAACAAAAGCACTGCTCGAACATAACTTCGCCATTAAAAACTGCTTCCATCTTCGGGGATACGTGTTCCGCATGGCAGCTGCGCCGTATCATCATCCGTAGTCCGCGCTGTAACGGTGGAAAACAACCCTACCCGTTCGAGGACACGTCGCCCTTGCGTCACCACGTCGTTATAGTGACTTTTGTGCGTGTTATCCTAGCCCGACCGAGTGTGGTTTACTGCGTGTTGATGCGTGTTTTCGTTTGGTGCTACACTAGGCTGCATTGTGTACTGTCGTGCAGGTGTGCAGATAATATCACGCATCGGCTTCCCTTCGTTCGGAAGGGTAAAGTGAAAACGGCACGCCTGGCCTACGCTTGCTGTCAGATCCGAGGGTCGGCGTGAGCATAACCCTGTCATATCGCTGCCTCGCTGCCGCTGTTGAGGACGACGCATACACGGTGCTGATTGCGGTTTTAGACCCGGAGCGAGAGCGAGAGTGAGCGAACGAAAAAAAAAAGTGATCCTATCCGGGAGAGTGCGACGAATGGTGGCTGCTAGAGGGAGAAAGCATTGGAAAACCCCTGTTTCCTGTTAGTGTCCTGCTACCAAAAAAAAAAAACCAGCCAAATTTGGCTCTGCAATTCCACAGCTCTACCGCAGCGTGACCGAGCACCGGGCGCTAATCAAGGCTCCTGCTACGCAAAGGAAAAACCGACGTCCTACCTCTGTACCGGGCGAGAAATCGGATTTCCACCTCCGGCACCTGGCGAGAGAGAAAAGCGTTATTAACGAAGGAAAACTTCCAACACCACCATCACCACCAGCAGCAACACACGGGCATTTGATCAGCGGTTTCGGCCCCGGGCCTACTTCCAACCGCCCGCTCGCCCGCCCGCCCTTCCCTGCACCAATCCGTGCCGAGTTCATTGCGGCCAAGGAAGCCGTGAGGCGCATCCGAGGAGGGGTGCCACACCGCATTAGCAGCAATTTCGACCTGGTAGTGTGTTCGCCACGTACACACGTACACCACTAACACACACGGGCACCCGTTTTGGCTCGAGGAAGGGGTGACAAGGGCGCCAGGAAATCAGCGGAAACGTCGGAAGGAAAAGCGCAAAAAGGAAGTCCGTCGTCGACGGGTGGAACGGGTGGACAGTCCAAGAGTGGGGGGCCAAGTCAAAGGGAAGGAAAATCGAACCACTAGTTAGTGGCTCGCCAGTGGTGTGCTGTGTGCCAATTGAGCGCGCGCGTGTGTGTTGTGCCCCTTAACCAATCGTGAAGAAAGGTGACCAACATGGCGAAACCTACCCAGCTATTAATTATTGAACCGGCGACCGAGCTCAAATTCCAGGGTAAGTGATCCGCGAGAAACGTTTGCGGAGGAAGCAGGCGGGGGAGGGGAGGGAGGGGGGGAGGGAGCAGGGGGTCGGCCACCCGATTCCTGCACCATTCCTGCATGCAGGGGCACCCCGGCACCTCTGCGGCGGCGTGTTGCGTAAAGCGCGTCTGGGCCGGGCACCAACCATCGTACACGCAATAGTCGGACGTGTGTGTGGTCCCTAGGCGAGCGGCTCAGCAGCAGGGTCAGTGACGAAGGAACCGTGTACTCGCGTGCGTGCGTGCATGCGTGCGTATGTGGATGATGTGTGTGCGTTGGTGTGTGCACGCGCGCGCGCGCTCGCGAGTGTGTGCTTGGCTCGTTTTATCGATGCGTTTCGATGCCTATTGAGCCTCCCTCGTGCCCTCTTTTAATACCATCCACCCCCCCCCCCCCTCTCCCTCCACCCACCCCCTCCTACACCATCCATATGTGATGTAGTATCCGGCATGCCAGGGTAGCGGAGCAGCAAAGAGAAGAAACTGCGGTGAGGGCGAGTGGGGGGACGGGACCGCGATGTCGTGGATATGATACTGCATAAGCCACCATTGTCGCCCCCGCCCCACCGTCCATCCAGTGGCCAACAGAGGGTAGGGATGGAAGAGTTTGGACTTTGATATCACGGTGTCCGGTCATTCGCTGTTGACCACCGCGCACCGTCTGTCCCATCGGTACAATTACCAGCCCTTCGAGCTGTCCTGCCTACCTCCGCATGTACTGTACTTTGCGAGGATCCTCCGCCTATGCGAATCTGATGACGACCAGAGAAATGTTCTCGAGATGTCTTATATTATTTTTAAATCGCTCGCCCAAACCTTATTATGCTCTCCCCCATTGCTCGCAGCCTTGCACCTCAAGTCCTGGCTTGAGCGTTGCCGTTCGTTAGCCTGCATTTGAGCTTTACGCAATGTTTATACATATAAATTTATATGTATCTTTTCATATACGTGTATTTTACATATATGTACACACAGATTTTTTGTTCTATGTTAGTCATACAAGTAGACATCAGCAGCAGGGAGCAGCTGGGTGATTTCTAGCCAAACCCAAAAGTACGGCGTACCTGTGTGTTTTATCGGTGCTAGCTATCCAGGCAGCCAGTCTTTCTTGCTACACCGACTACTCTTTGCCCAACTATCAATAGGTCAAAACAGGCAATCAATATCTTCTCCAATCAACGACGTGTCACCGGTTGCCGTTCCAACAGCACATCACTGCGATAAACACTGAAACGATTCCCAGCGCTACCGGATTATTCTGTAATTTTGTTTTTTGTATATTCTATACTGCTACTGTTCTCTTTACAGGACCGTTTCGAACGGCAGTTGCATCATACATGCGGCTCACCAATCCCACAGACCATGACATTTACTTCAAAATCAAAACGACCGCCCCGAAAAAGTACTGCGTGCGGCCGAATTGTGGCCTGCTGGAACCGCGCGAATCACAGGAAATCGCAAGTGAGTATCGGAGAACCGGAGCATTCGGCGGTACCAAACGTGTATTACTGGCTAATCATTCGCCCCCTGTCATCGTTCTCTTACAGTCGTACTCCAGCCATTCATTTTTGACTCGAACGAAAAGAACAAGCACAAGTTCATGGTGCAGTCGATGGTGAAGCCCGAGGACGAGGATATCCAACTGGAGGAGCTGTGGAAGAAATATCCGGAGAATCTGATGGACTCGAAGCTACGCTGTGTGTTCGATTGTCCCGTCGAGGCGAACCAGGCGACGCCGGCAACAGCGACAACCACCGCGACCGCCCCTAACAGTGCCGCTCCAGCTGTTGCCCATCGTAAGTACAGCCGTACTGGAGCAGCTGCACTGCTGCTCTTGATCTTGAAGCTGCTCCCTTCGACCGAGTGTTTTAATGATTTGATCCGGGTTGCCTTTCTTCCATTTTAGCAACGAACGAAGTGTCTGCTTCCAGTGCAGCGCTCTCTAACACGCTGGCAGCAAGCAACATTGGCATTACGAACGATGAGCAGCTTATGGGTGACGAAATGTCACTGCTGAAGGAAATGAAAAGACTAAAGGAAGAGGAAAGTGCTTTACGTCAGGAGAACTTACAGTTAAAGGTAAGCGTAACATGAAATTTGACTATCTCCAATTACTTTGTAGTTATTTCTTTCATTAATTTACCTAAAAGTTTATGGGGTACTTTTATCTCATTATTGAACTTCTGAGCAGCTAGGCATCTACTATTCTTCAATACTTGTAGTGTAATGTTGGCTATTAGTTATTAACTCGCTCTGTTGCACAATGTTTTCCATTCTAGGAGCAAGTCCTACAGTTGCGCACGCAGGTGGACGCCAGGGCTAAGGAACAGCCGTCAGCCGCAGCCCGGGCCGCCAGTGGCACCACTGGATCGGTATATTATCAGAATCCGTACTCGCCACCTCCGTTACCCGTTAACCAACAGCCCATCTTCTACGGCATATTGGCCCTCGTCATGTGCTTCGTCGGTATAATTCTCGGCAAGCTCATTTACAGCGAGACGGCCAACAAATAAAGTTTAATTCAGCAACGGTGATGGTGGTGACGGTGGCGGTTCGTTCTGGTATCGGTAGTGGCGTTCCGGCGGTGCTTGCGGGGGTTGAAGCGCAAAAAGCAGCACTAGAACGAGTGCGATCGATCCTATCCTATCAAATCACATTTACACTTGCTAAATGCTGTGGCACTAATGGGTTTGCTAAACAATGGATGCATGTTTGATTCGAACTAACTCTGCTTCATCCTCCACGCAGCAGGTTACCGTATGGTGCGGCCATGATCGAACGAACGAAATTCGATGGGGAAAGGTTAGAGTGCAAATGATGAAAGATATGCAAAATCTGGCAAAAAATGAATAGAAGGGTACGTATTCCATTATTGGAACCCATATGCAAAACGCAAACCATAAATAATTTACATAGGAAAAGCGAGAAGCCGATGGTTAGGTTTGATTTGGGGGCGCTGGCGTAAACATTCAACAGCCGACAAACGATTATAAAATGATTACGATACATGCAAGAAAAGGAAATGCGAGATACTTTCAAACACGGTAATACTGAGAATTGTCCATAAAAACGCCAGCTCGGTAGCGGTGATTCTTTCGCAGTGGGGACAATAGCAGTAGGCAATAGCATATATCAGCAACACAGCCGCGCAGGGGTATAATGTTAGATAATCCCGGCTCATTTCTGTTTTATTAGCTCTCTTTCTGTTTTCTCTCTCCCAGTCACCATTCCTTTCTCTTTTCCCTTCTATTTTTTATCAATATTTCATAAACGCGCCCTACCTTCTTCTCCTATTCCACGCCCTACGTTTTTTCTAACTCATTCTTTTAGTTGTCCCAGTCACGAATGGTTAACGTTTCAGTGCATTTATTTTTTACATTTTTTTCTCATCTTCGTGAGACCAGAGTGTTATTGGTTAGTGTAGGCAGCATCAACAACAAACAATTGTGTACTGGTTATGCTTTGAATCGTCTAGCATGTATATAGCATGCAAAGCATCCATCCGCCACCATTAGGAGTTTATACTAGCAAAAATGCAATAAAACCCCGACAAACATGAAAGCTGGCCGTACTTTGTGCAACTGTGAAGGAAAGGAGTGTAGGAATGGGTGCAAATACAAACCGCAAACTTGTGAAACACGATTGCACTTATAGCTTAACAAAACAAAAAACAAACAAAAAATCACATGCTTCTAATGGAGATCACAGTCGATCATACATAGCTACACAAATTACCACTTACGCATTGCCGGTAGGGTGTACACATTGGAGACAATTACGAAAAACTCGGACGAAGAAAGGAAACAACTACGGTGGGAACTACGAGAAGCGAATTGTGTGTTTACGTGAAGCTGTTTAGCATCCTAGTGAGTGAATAAGCTGGGACAGAGAGGAAAGAAAACAAAAAGCCCATAAAAATTCAGCAAATTGCAACATAACATTAAAAAACAAAGAACACTCCTATGTATTTCCGTTAGTTGAAACTGTGTCGTTGGTGTGATTTATTTCTCTCATTGATTGATTTTATTTGGTTTATCAAATACGTTTCGGATCGAGAAAGAAATGTATAAAACGTTTCGCGGCCCCGAAAAGTAACTGATTTGCATCCTGAAACGGAAGTGTGTCGAGTGGAGTACCAGGTGTTTGAAAATGAAAAAAAAAAACGCAAACCGCATGGTTATTTAAACAGTACGGTGTTATGGCAAAGTTTTGGGACGATCGTGATCGAAACTTCGTGTAGAAATAGACTGTATAGAGCGCCTAGTAGGAATGTGGACGAAAGTAGCGACAACTTTTTGGATTACTTAATCCTTACCTCCCCCAAGGGGGAGTTAGATCCTGCTGCACTTCTTTGCAAAATTACGAAATTCAATTGCATAACTAGTAACAAATGAGAAAACAACAAGACAAAGCTCCAATCTTCGCGGTAACAGAACACAACCAGAGTCAACGGTGTGCTTCTCTTTTGGTTCAGGCTGCGCTGCGAGATTCCCTCCAGAACGGTGCTGCAGCTCGAACGGTTCATCCCGATTGAATGATCGCTTACATCAACCAGTAACACCCGGGGGAAGTGTAAAGCGTAAAATAAATCCAAATTCGCGTAAATGTCATCCGGCAGGTTGGAGAGTGTTGCCGTTTGGCAAAAGAGCGCACTGTAAATCACTTACCTGGCTTTACGGTGCGTATAAGGATACCGGCGGTGGATTGCAATCAGTCAAGACACACGGAAACGTTTGATACAACTGAAAAGAGGGGGGGGGGGGGGGAATGCATCCCATCCTAATCATTTTTCTGGGTACATTCTCGCAGCGAATTTTGCTGCAATACATCTGGCTATGCTTTAATTTGATTAAGGACGGAGGAGTCGTATGTTTGACTATTCTTGAAAGAAAACTTGCAAAAACTTTCACCTCCTCGTCCCAAGGAAATCAAAACGAAGTTAAGCAAAGGAAAAAGAAAAGAAAAAAAGCATGCCGTTGCGGCTGGGTGAGTACTGTAGTAGTAGGTGTAAGTTAGGTGGAAGGTGTAAACGAGGAAATTAAGATGTCATAAGATAGTAACATGTAGAAATAACGAAAGAGATGAGCCACTCGAAACAGTGTACGGGAGATTGTTTGCAGGATGCAGCTTGGGAATGTTAGCATGAGCAAAAAGTACTAGGCATGGCCGTCAGGGAGTTTGAGAGTGTGCATGTTATGAGGAAATAAAAACCGAAACGAAAATATATAAATTAAATAGGTGGCTCATCCCGGATATTTCCTACCACCATACCTGCAGACAGACAGACAGACTAACATTGAAAGATCATCACGAATTATACAACAGCAACACGAACTACATATACACCGAACGAATGGCAAGTTAAGAAAGGAATATTCGCAATCTGTTTTAAAAATGCTTATTAACAAGTGTGGGATGACTGCCGGGGGGGAGTAAAAAGGCAAAGAACAGCAAAGAAACAGCAAAAGGCACCCCCAAAAAGAAGCAGAACATGAGAACAAATAGCGCCAGGTGCGATGTGAACCCAACACTAAAGAAATAGGTAGTAGGGCATTATAAATTATAATAATCAAATGGGGGTTACACTCGCTCGGTCATTATTCTGTTAGCAAATGTAATGGGAAAACATTGAATTGAGTCTAAAAGGCCTTCTAAATCTTTATCATTGCTGTTTCTGTAAAAGCATACTTATATGAAAATGCAAAATAAAAGAATGTACACTAGCTATTTCGAGACTAGATTCGAGAATTAGAGACAGCGATACGATTTTCTTTCTTGGACACTGCTTGTGACGCATTCTTTCGATACTCGTATGTTTGGCTTTGTTTGTTTCTTCGTGTATTTATTGTTTCAGAGAGGAAGAGAAAAATTGGAGTGGGTAGGTTCCGGGAAGGGAGGGGCAGAGAAGGAAGAATAGAGTGTGCATACGATCAACCATACCCGTCCTACCGTTCTACCCTCCGTCGTACCGCAGAATCTCTCAAACCGGCCCAACATTGCCATTTCTCGCTTATTTTTTCGTTTTTTTTCAAGCATCAAACAACATGTATAAGAATTTGTTTCGCGTTTAACGTATATGCAGGTCGCAAGGTTCTAATCGCTCGTTTAATGTGCTCGATTTTTCCTGTTTTTTTTTCTCTCCATAAATACAATATCTGGTTAAGTTGCAGGTGCATTGCTGTCCCATTGCAGCCGATGATTCTTCATCTATCCAACCTGCACGAAAAGGCCTCCATATAAACTCTTAGGCGAATGAAACAAAAGATCTGCTTGCGAAATAGAAATGGTTGAGAACATAGATCACGAAGATGCACGCGTTATGTAACGAGTCTGTAGCTATCGGATGCGCAACGGCCCACTAGCAAACAGAACATTCTGAATTAAGCAAAGCTGCTGTGTCCGCCAGCTCAAACCAAAGCTTTTTGCGACCCCTGGTGAACGTTTTGATTGGGCATCTTGCTGGTAAACAATATATATTTATATATTTATAAAATTTGTGGTAGAGGATACATCCGCGATACCTAATTGCGTCTGTCCCACACGATCGATCCTCTAGCCCTCCTGACCAAAATCCTGTGTGAATTTATCCAGCTTTTTCATGTCATCCTCGTTGACGGTAGGTTTCGTGTTAGCTAGAGATTTCAGCATATCATACTAAGAAGGAAAAAAGAAACACGAAACGAGAAGAGAAATTAATGCATGATGGTACTTGCCATCGGTGGGTCGATTGATGGAGCTTACCATCGTAACCGGTGGCTCGTACAGCTTATCACCGGGCACATCGATCCATGTCATTTCGATCGCCCCCGGTTCGCCTGGACTGCATGGCACCAGCAAATCGTCACAGATAGTCGTTTTATCGACTGGTGAAGGGCCGGTAACCTTTTTGAAGTGCGTGGCAGTTTGCACCTTGCGCACCGGCTGCATGAGTGCGTCGCGCACCACGATTGAGATGTCAGAGCCGGAGAAGCCCTCGGTTTTGCTCGCCAGAATGCGCAAATCTTCCTCGGTGAGCAGGTGGGCGGTGCTACCGAGATGAATTTTGAACATCACGTGGCGCGCATTCGCCTCCGGCAGTGGGATGTAGATGCGCTTCTCGAACCGACGACGAATGGCCGAATCGAGGATCCACGGCGTGTTGGTGGCGCCTAGCACGAGGATGCCCTCGTTGTCGCTGCCGACGCCCTGCATTTGCACCAGGAACTCGGTCTTGATACGGCGCGCACTTTCACTCTCGTTATCCGAGCGGGCAGAGCACAGCGAATCCACCTCGTCGATGAAAACGATGCTTGGCTTGTGGGCTCGGGCCAGCTCGAACAGATTCTTCACTAGCTTCTCCGACTCGCCGACCCATTTCGACACCAGATCGGAGCTAGAGACAGAGAAAAACGTCGAGTTGTTCGCCTCGGTCGCAACTGCCTTGGCTAAGTACGATTTGCCCGTTCCGGGTGGCTGTGGAGTGAAGGAAAGGATGAATAAGTAGGTGCTGGATGCACAAGAGAACGAAGGTATGTGGTTGCCATCACAACACTTACGCCAAACAGCAGTATGCCTTTCCAGGGCATGCGCTTGCCCGTGAACATGTGAGGGAATTTGATTGGCAGAATCACGGCTTCCTTCAGTGCCGTTTTGGCGCCCTCGAGCCCAGCCACATCCGACCATTTGATGTTCGGCTTTTCGATCACGATTGAGCTCTCCAGCTTGTGCTGCAACTGTTTCTTCTCCGGATTGTCCGAGTCCGAGTCCGAGCTGTTCCTGTCGCCATCGCCGCCCTTGGCCCCCGACTTTCCCTCCCCATCCTTGACCGGCTTCTTGCCCTTCGTGCCCTTGTTCAAGTACGCTTTTAGCTTTTCCGCGCGATCGAGATACTGGAAGCACTTGGCACGAATCGATTCCTTTGCCTTGTCGCCTTGTGCTTCATCTGAGTACCCGGTTGCAAACGCACAATTTGATTAATAGAGACAGTGCATAATCCACGCATGAAACGGTTAAACGATGAAAGGGTAAACTTACATTTGATCGCATGGAGGAAGTACTCAACCCCGTGCTCGTACAGCCGGAGTGCTTCTTTATAATTTTTATTGCGGTCCTCTTCGGTCGCTTTCGTCACGATGTCAATTGCTTTCTGCAAGGTCGGCGCCATCTCGCTGGATTGCTATGCAGAATTCCGGAAAAGAGAGAAACGGAAGAAAGATAATGAGCGTTTGCGTGCAAATGTTGTTGGGACCACCAAATGGTGACACGTACTGGGACACCGATTCTACCCCGTTGTATGACTAATGTTTGCAACCTTAAATCTGATTAATGGCACTACGGCGGCGAGAGCGAAAGACACGGAGGGGTGCGAGCAAAGAAAGGAAGGCGCATATTCTATAAAAACACAACAGTTTTGCACTCGCTCGAAACCGAGCTAGCGTGAGCCGGTGATCGTATAGTTCAGACCTTACCTGGCATTCACTTACTTTAACTTGTATCCTGCTTCCGCTAGGCCAGCTACACCGTAGAACCAGTTCAATTACAATAAACAAAATGATTTTTGGCTGAACACACTAACGGCCAAGGCTCCGTCGCGAATAATGGAATGCCCTCCCGATGACGTAAATATGCTTTGACAATCTGACGTTTATGCTGGCTGCTCAAATGCTTTCCGTTAATGCTGAGCTGCTTTATAACTGTGCATTTTAATATCTCTTTCTCATGGCCATCCAATCTGAATTGAGTAGTTTAATTGGGATTATTTAGTATCACGAATTCGGTTGATTTTCATTGTCTAGATTGTGCAATTTAACGATATTGATTAAACTGATATTCTTCAGTGAAGTAGACAATCTGGAAACGTGTTCACATGTTTATGGGAACCGCACTAATGCCCACTCGCATATATCCCAGGAAATGTACGAACTTTCTTATTGAGAACTTCGTGGGAGTTAAAGTAATTTGTTCCGCTTAATTCCTTCAAGCATTGAGCAACCTGCTTTCAGCAATATTACAGTTCAAGCGTTGAATAAGGATAAATATCCTTCTTTGTTGTTGGTAGGTCCTTGCCTGGTAGTGTGTGTGTATGAATGAGCTATGTTTTTGACAACCTCTTCCAACCTATTGTAAATAAACAATTCAATTACTAGATTTCACCAACTCGCCAGCCGGTTACATCAAATATCGAGGGAAACGCGCCTTTATATTAGGTATTATCCTTCTGCTATTTGCACTACGGATAGCAATTGCGGGTTGAGTGTTAATATGCTCACCTGCAGCAAGATGCTAGTGATCCGATCGAATGTGGCGCCCGCTACGGTCTTTCGCTCCTGGTGTCGCTACTATTCAGAGCGTAATCTCTTAAAACTGAAAGATCGTGGCTTTATACAGGACGTGTTCCCAGCAGAAACGGCGTAAGCTTATCAACGAGTGATCCTCAGCGCTATATCAGCATTTGACTTTTGTGTATTTTCATTACCCACAGGAACAAGGCCTCCACGATGCTTGGTTCGTCATCACAAACGGTTTATGCTGGTTTCGATCCAACGGCCAACAGCTTGCATGTCGGCAATTTGCTTGTACTGGTCGGTTTGCTGCATGCGCAGCGGTCTGGTCATCAACCCATAGCGCTAGTTGGGGGAGCGACCGGTTTGATCGGGGATCCGTCCGGCCGCAAGACGGAGCGTAAACAGCTGGAAACCGAAACCGTACATCGTAACGTCGAAAGCCTTATGGAGCAAATTACAACCATCTTCGCTAACCATGAGCGATATTTCTGGGATACAAAATTGGCTGCTCTGAAGCCAATAGTTGTGGTTAACAACGCTGATTGGTACCAGCAATATAGCTTCGTCGACTTCATGGCCAATGTGGGGCGCCACTTTCGCATGGGAGCGATGCTGTCCCGCTCGTCGGTTCAAACTAGGCTGCAGAGCGAGTCGGGCATGAGTTTTACCGAGTTTTCCTACCAGCTGTTCCAAGCGTACGATTGGCTGCACCTGTTGCGACACTACGGGTGTCGCTTTCAGCTCGGTGGATCCGACCAGATGGGCAATATTATGTCGGGCCAGGAGCTGATCAGCCGGATTGAGCCGAAAGAAGCAGTGTTCGGCTTGACGCTGCCCCTGATCACCAATGAGGAGGGTGACAAATTTGGTAAATCGGCCGGCAATGCCGTGTGGCTGTCCAGTGAGCGAACGTCCCCGTACGGGCTATACCAATTTTTCGTACGCACACCAGATACGGAGGTAGAGCGGTTGCTTCGGTTGCTCACCTTCCTACCGCTCCCAACTATCGAGCAAACGATGGCCAGGCACCGGCGGACACCGGAACTTTGGGAAGCACAAACCCTGCTGGCAAATGAGCTGACCCGGCTCGTCCACGGCGAGGAGGGTTTGCAGAAAGCCAAAGCCATTAGCCAGGCGCTGTACAGCGGTGATATTTCAACCTTCGAACACATGGACGTGGTGGATATCTCGCAGTGTTTCGATGGAGCGCCCCTGTGCAAGGTGCTACCGGAACCGGGGATGACAGTGCTGGACATTGCGATGCGAGCCAAATGTTTCCCAACGGAAAAGGATGCTATTCGTATCATTAGTGCCGGAGGCTTTAGCATCAACTTTAAGAAGGTTAAAAATGTAGCAGAAGTGTTGGTACCGTCCGTTCATATGATTTCAAACAAAGTTTCCCTTCTTCGGGTAGGCAAACGAAACTATTACATCGTTCAATGGTTCATGTAACGTTGGATGCACTAGTATGAATTGAGTAAAATCTGTTGAATAGACAAAAAGAAGTCCCTGCCTTACTTCCAAGTTCGTTTGTACCCTTTCGTTTAACAGTTAACCGTTATCGCTTGAACCGGTCCTGGTAAAATATTTATGCTAGCATAAAGGACAGCTTAAAGGTAGGCTGGGGAAACAGTGAGAAAGAAACAACTCTTGATTAAGATAAGAATACAGACGTAAAACCAAACTTATCGTTAAATTAAAATGCATTGCTCGGCGAACGGGTGTATCCTGCGTTTAAATGTGAAACATTATAGGACATATTATAGCAGCATAGAACTCGTTGCTGTCATGTGCAGATGTGATTCAAAACGTCACCTCGCGGACGCAAAAACGGCCGAATAATACATCCTAGTGTACATAGATCAAAACTGGAGTGTGGATGAGCAATCGGTGCTGCAAAAGGGACTTTACCCGGCACACAGCTTTTCATTTTCTGTTGCTGCGGTAAGTAGAAACGCTGCATCGACTCTGTCGAAGCTATTTGTCCATAATCCCCATCCACTGAGCAACAACAACACGGACCGTCGTATACCGGGCGCGTTCTATCTTCGCAAAGAGTTCGGCAGCAAAGATTGTCTGTACAGGCCAAGAATCACAATTTGGCACAATATTGGTTGTAGTTCATCTTGTTTTTGCTACCCTACCATCCGTCGGTGGCTTGCTCATGCCGTGGATTTCCGGTTTCGGCATCGAAACCCTCGAACGGTGGCGCTCGTTTGCGGGACAAGGAAACCCCCTTCCAAACAGGAGCTATGCAAAAATAAAGTGTTCCGTGCTTCTGATGCCAACCATATCATAGAAACATGGTCATTGCGTTACCATTGGCAACGTAGCACATCCGGAGACTTCCATCAATCAAGTAGTCAATGGTTGTGCGCCCTTGAATCAGGCAGTGCGTGTTTTGCACCAGATTCTGGTCAACTATTAACCCAAGATCTCAACCTAATTCCCGCCACATCGACTCACATGACTGTCCTTAGTATCGCGTTATCGAAACACTTACATTGCTCGATCCGTTACTAATCATTCTTTCTCGTTATCCAATTTATTTTCAGATCATAGTCCCAGCGCGGTGTGTCGAAAGTAGGATGCAAACAGAGTAGGCTGTTTGTTAGTTTTTTTTTCTTCATTAGCGAGCCGCAATGTTTGCACCGTTCAGTATGTGCAAGTGAACAGGATCAACACACAGTTCTCAGTGTATAGCACTATGCGCCTATGCACTTGATTTTATCAGTGGCTGCTACTTAAGGGTCGCGAATACGTTGCCTCTGAAGAACTAACCAACGAGGGAAAAAGTACTCGTGTGGGAGCACTAGCGCCTTACGCCTCACGGTAAGATCTCGCTGCTGCTTTCTGCTTTCTTTTTGTTATTTGTAACAATCGTCGCACAACTGATGTTTGTTTTCTTTTTGCTTATGTTCTCTCTCTCCCTGTGTTTAGTGCATTAGGCTATTGAATGTGGGCTACGGATTTCATCCCTAGCAAGTGCTCCACGCAGTGCGCTACACTTTCAGCTATCAACTGTTCTTGGGTTTGCACGCTTTTTTAACCGCCTTCCGGTCCGTGGCTACGGACGTCGTGTGTGGCGGCGATGGGGGTTTCCCAAAAAAAGCGTCACCTGCTGTGTTGTAGCGTGTGTCTTTGGGGGATGCTTGTGCTGGTCGTCGGCACCGGTGTCGGCATCCGCGGAACTCGTTCGATAGCGTCTCACCCCATCGTCTCCGTAAGCTCCGAGGGATCGGAAGAAACAGGAACCTACACGGACGATATGATACCGCAGGCGCTGGCCGACGTGGGACAGAATAGATCACTGTTGGACGAACAACTCGTTACTCTGGAAGAGCGACCGCCGCTACATCATCATCGATCGTCCAGTGGCCCGTTGCATGCCGCAAGTGGACACCCTGGTGACCGGGCAGTACCGTACGCCTCATCCAGCATCAGTGCTAGCCATGGCCGTCACCAGGCAGATCGTCACAACGAACGCGGCACCACGACGACAAACGACACGATCTACCGGCTGCCACTGAGCCCCTCTTCTGCGCAAAAGAAAAACGGTGCGGAGGGGCACGATGGTTCGAGCGCGAGCAGCAGTACCACGACTGCCGTAGCCAATGTTGATCGCTGGCCATGGATTTTCCTTGGTTGGGTTTCCGGGCCGGACTGTTTCGCCCATAGCCAGCACGAGCATCTGTACTACCAGATTGGCCATGCGCTCTTCCTTATCGCCTTCCTCGGCCCGAATAATGTGTATGGCATCCTATGGCTACGCTGCCTAGCTCTCGCCGGTTGCGTACTGATGCTGCTCTGGGGTTGGCTCGTTGCCTGCAGCATCGATGTGATCGGATGGTTTAGCCTGTTTCTTGTCGTCAACACGCTGTACGTCATCGTGCTACTGTGTCGTTTGCGACCGGTTAAGTTTGATAAGGAAATCGAATCGGTAAGTAGGTCACAATTTAGTTATTTTACTTCTTCCTTTATTTACAATGAATTTCCGTTTCTTTTTGAAAACGTTACGCTGGTCACGCACTCTTGAGCTTGGGCACGTTGCATGAATTGCAGGATGTTTTTTGTTATCTTGTATTCTGATAGCCCTTTGCTTTTATGGATGGCCACGGGGCAGTGCACCACTTGACCAAAGTAATGCATTATCCAATCATTATATCAACAAATGAGTTATTGTCGACAGCGACAGTTATTGTCGATTGTCCCAAAAATTACCGCTAAGATATTTTATCGGAGCAGTAACCGTACCTAATGAAGTAACGAACAATTCATGGGTATAAATGAGTTTGCTATCATACTGTCGATTTTATATCTAAAGCTAAATCGAAACATGCGTAAATCTACTAGCAGGAACATGCACCTTGATGCAACTAGAAACACACACACACATATTCAGTCTGACCAGCAGTCTAGAAGGATATCTGTATTACTTAACGCTCGACACTTGTGCTTTAACCGCTTCGACGAGGGAAAAACTGCGCTAGTGAGACGTGACACTGCTTGTTCTTCATTTCTTCCGTCTTCTCGCGTCCGTTGAGGCGTTGAAGCATGATAATATGGCACACAGCACTAGCCGTAACGAGTATCACAGTATCGTAAACAGCTAAAACTTCCTTTCCAATACTGATGAAACACCGACGTGCGGCAGTATGAGTCAAAAAAAGAGCGTTCTGTAACATTCGTCCTCCTTAACGTCTATTACAGCTTCACAGTGCTAGCCACCCCCCCCCCCCCCCCCCCCTCAGAGCCAGCCCACTGTGGCTGCGGGAAATGCGCTCAAATCGAAGACCTGCTGCTGGGGGCCTGCCTCTCGGCTCCTCGGCTGAGATTTTAATTGCCACAATGGGCATACAAGTGGAGATCGGCTTGGCGCTCGAGGTGTCGAGGCTGATGATGAAGTTGATGAAGGTTGATTGTTTATCGGGTGGGCCTCATAAATTACTTAAATTTTTTAACCAGCTCAGGCACGTACAGTGCTCAAACATTGACGCGTGCCGCCAGGTAGAGCAGATGCACGCAGGTGCACGACAGGGCAACGATGTTCAGTATTGCGGTCGCCATGTGGATCTGGCGGAACTTTTTATGGGTGGTGGTGTAGTGGCGCGAGCGGGCAAGCTTCGGGTTCGCCGCCCCATCGAACTGACCGACCTCTTGGCCGACGCTGGCCACCGCTTCGATGCGATGCTTCTCATGCATCAGCCGTAGCATCGGCGGTGCAAGGTAGAGCCGGACGAACAGCTCCAAGGCGGCAGTCAGCCCAAGCGCCCCGATCTGCAGCAGATCGGCCGGATCCCAGTGGGCTAGGTTGCGGTGGGCTAGGTCCGGCCGGTGGTTGCGCCGCAACTCCACGAAGCTCACCAGACTGATCGTGCTCAGGCCAGTGCCGAGCGCAAAGTACTTGGGGAACAGTATCTCCTGGATCAGCCCGAACGTGTGGCGTGGCAGCGAGAAGTAGAGTGCAAGGCCTGCGTACGATACGGAAACCAGGATTAACTCAGTACGAGGGTGGGATGAAACAGGCCCGAAGAATGGCAGGCTGGCTGGGCATCACTTACCCGACACGAAAGTCATCCAGATCTGTGCCCCAAAGTGAATCGTAAAGGAGCCAATGTATGCGAGCTGCGTTAGCTGACCGGTAGGGTGAAGCGTGGGGGGTGCTGGCACGTTGGCCGCTTCCATCGCCCTCGATGCAGTGCTGGTGGCGAGCAGATTTGGCCAAAGGGCAACCACTACCAACGATACCACCAGCGCAGTGATAGCATGGCTCGGTTGCGTTGTGTTCGTCAGAATGCTGCGGTTGAAGAAGAGTGGCGAAAAAAAACAAACGAAGGATTGTAGTGATTTGGTTAGAGCAAGCAGCCGAACGGTTTATGTGTACTTACCTGTAGAGAGCGCTACGCTGGAAGCGATACGCTTGATCCTGCAACAAACGGAGCGCATCGCGCGTTGCACGTGTCGCACCCGCAAGAAGATCCTCCTGAAGTTGCGGGAGCTCCTGCTGCTGCTGCTGCTGCTGCGTGTCTACCTTTTGGCCCTCCCTTTTCGGTTGCACATTTTGATCGCACTGGCACAAACTGCAGCACTGCCCTTTCGTTCGCTTCGGCTGTACCTGCTCCATTGGCGCTGCCAGCGGCGTTGTGGTCGGCAGTAGACGGCGGATGCAACACATCATTAAGTGCGGATTGAGTATGCGGCGATGCTGCTGCGAGCTTTCGCGATGATGCAGGCGCTGCGTTTTGCACACTTTTACACGCGTACACGCACGCAGACACTGCAGTGGCCCGCCTAGCGAGGATCACACGCTTGGAGCAGCTGGTGGTTGTTATGTAGTGCACCCTCTGACTCGCGACGAGTCAAACGCTTGAATGGCTTGCCAGTGTACGGGTTAGCGATTGTATATATAATACTTTGCTTTCGTACCGACCACCCCCTTTCCTGCACCCCTTCTGCTTCTCTCGCTTTCGCACTCCTTCCTGCTCACTTTCTCGTTCTTTCTCTCTTTCTCTCTGCAAAACGATCCGCAAATTCGGGAAACGTGCATCACGCATGCCGATTCTTCCACGAGGCGTCCGCGCGCGCGCTTCTGAGCGATGCGTATCGCCCATCCAAGGGTGTATGTGTACTGCTGGACCAGTTTTTCAGAATGTATGCTGTGCATGTGCGATTTGTGTGCGTTCCCGTGCCTGGGGATGTGTGGGGAAGGCGCTTATCATGGCTCGGGATCGGGAGCTCCCGCAAAGGGGATAAGCGATAAAAGCCGCAGACGTCGTTCTCGCAATCCATAGCATTAGTCGTGAAATATGAGCAAACGAAGCGGGCGGTCGCTATCGCCATAAAAGGACACCAGATCATAACAGTAGCAGCGGGCCACGATGCCTGCCACGTCACGCTGCAGTGGTGTGACGAAATGCGGGAAAATCTGTCATCATGACTGGATTTAACGTAAAATCTGCCCCTGCTCCCGGGGAGAACAGAGGCAATTGGTGGGTCGCTCCGTGGGAATTACCTGGAGGCAAAACGTGTACGAGGGAATTCCCGACGAATCCCGGTTCCTGGACCGTGGATCGTGGTCCACTCTTGGCGTCAGAACGTCCATTCGCCTTCCACCATTTACACCGGATCGTCACCGGAATTGGCATAACTATTTTGTGAACATCTATATATGTAAATATAGGCACAGACATATAGAATCATCCATACATATATATAAATGGAGGTGCGAACGTGCGAAATTGGCCTACGTGACTAGCCGCAAGTATGCAGTTTGCTTCGCGTGCACGCGCGACGATCAACCCCGAAGTGTCGCGGTTAACCGATGTGTATTTGATCGTATGCCCTGGCGACAGCAACCTCCTCCACACGCAACTCCTGTTGCCGCGTTGGTGCGAGAGAGGCCCGAGTGGAGGATCCACCAAACACGCTTTTCCGCCGCGGCGGGGGGGTATTCGGGTTGGTGTCGGTAGGCGGGGCCACCATCGTTCAGCCGTTGGCTAGACCGCTCTCCCCCTCCTCCCCTCTCTCAGCGGGTCACGTGAAATCAGCGTCGCGGCCGCAAATGTGTGTCGCGTGTCACCTCTTTTTCTTCCTTGTATGATTTGCTCGCGCGGACAGAAACCTTTTTTTTTTTTTTTGCACTAACACTATAGCACACAAGCGCGGGAGGTGTGCGCGTTTCACGCAGCGTCCGAGGCTAGCAACCGGCCTTCAATTGTCTTGGGAGAGGATGGGAGGGAAGTGGAACGATGCTCTTGACACTGTGGACGTATTTATCAGACATAAACGCACCCACACACTATCTCGTGCGAATATTGCGCGACCCATGGGTGCTACCCCCCACCCCGGTAGACGGTTGTTGCCCGCTGATAACACGGGTCCATTCGAGGGTCAATTTTCGGAGACCCCCGTTCCGTTCGGCAGCACACTGTGTGGGGTGAGTGCGAAATGCGCTGAGTCGTCGGGATCCTTCTGATGACGCGGCGACACCTACCTAATCATTGTCACACCTGGTTGACGTATGGATGCTAGGCGCCAGCCAGCGGTGCCAGTCATCGGGTTGTTCTCTATTCTCAGCGCATTATCGGGCAACAGAGTTTTGGCGCCTAACTTGAGCGATGCGTTCGTGTCTGCTGCGTCGTTTGCACATGATGATTATCACCGAAATTTGGAGGATAGTACGGAGCAATGCGATCCGAGAAGGAAGCAGAAGGAGAGAAAGAGATTTACCGATTAATTAGGAGCTTTTATTCATACAGAGCAAACAGAGGGGAATACTAAATCGTACCAATCCGTTGTTTTTATTATGCTATCCTTGCCTCAATGCATTAACTGAAAACCATCTGCTCAACAATCATCCCCATTTTTCCGTTTTATTCCATGTGCGTTCCACAGGTGTATGTCGCCCTGTTTGAGCCGCTGCGCGTGTCACGCTACCAGTTCAAGAAGGTACTTAGCTGCATGAAGATGGTACGCTCGCTCAAGTACCAGGAGATATACGCCCAGGAAAAAGTAACCAAAGTCGATAGCCTATCGCTTGTGCTGTCGGGCAAGTAAGTAAACCTATCTCCTTCCCCAATAAGGCTGATGTTGTGCGAGGTTTCGGGGCGAGCGCGTGTGCTGCAAGCAGGCGACACGAGAATGTGCGAGAATGCGATGTTGGCGCATGGGGACACAAATGGAGCCAAAAAAAACCACCGCGATGATGATAGCGATAACGATCGAACGATGAGCGCCAATTTGCATCCTAGAGCGCTATAAATGCACGGGCATGATTACACGGCACCCAATGCTCGCTCGCTCTCACAGACATGAACCCCTAGAAAAAAAAAGAGAGAGAGAAAAAAACCTTTTCTCCGGACGACGGTCACATCGCCACGCCACAGCACGTCACATCCACACCACTTAACTCGCCCACGCCACCATACCACCGCGCGCTCTGTGCTGCCTGTGCGATTTTAGGGCTCTTGGCGACCAATGCGCATCCACTGGCAACTATCACGGCACGGCGACCCGGGGGGGCTAGACGTCGACTAGAGTGTTGCGCATTTTTGTTTTGTTTTTACATTAGTAGATGCGTTGGACGCCGCTGCGCTGCTGCTGTGTAAAAACTGCCTCTCGAAAATGTCCTGCATCAACTGCAATGGGAATGCCTGACCTGCCGCTGCTGCCACGTTCAACTAAATATGCCATAAACATATTTCTATTAACATTTTTTGTCTGCATCCAGCGCTTCAGCCACTTCGTCGCCACCGCCACCAAATCGCAGCATTTCGTTTCGGCCCAATCGACCCACAGAACGTTCTTCTTCTTTTGTGTTTGATTTTGCCCGTTTTTTAATAAACTCTCTGTCATTCTCATTTTCCATTGTACAGACTAGTAGTATCACAGAATCTAAAAGCGCTTCATATAGTATTTGCCCGCCAGTTTCTCGATACACCCGAGTGGTTCGGTGTGCCAACCGACGATTATTTTCAGGTACAGCCACTATTCCATTACTTACGGTTACGGAGCTAGCGGTTCTCTACTTGTTGCTATTTGAGTTTTAGTAGTTCTAACGATCACGAATCTAATCTAACGCTGCACATTTTCACACATACACTGCTGCCTCCATCCCATGCCTATCCCCCGTCTTCTCCTGCACACTTTATCTGGGCTTCTTGCAGGTATCCATTATGGCAATGGAGGAATCCCGCGTGCTTGTCTGGCACCGGGACAAGCTGAAATTATCCATAATGGCCGACCCGTTCCTGCAAACTGTTTTCGAGCACATACTGAGTCGGGACGTGGTGAAAAAGTTGCTGCAGGTGACACAGGTAACCCCCTCCGGAGCAACAAATGAGCACCCTGGCCCTAATTCGTTCTTCTGTCCATGGTTTCCGTGGCGATCTTACAGATAAGCGAGAAAATGGCCCAGAGCAACAACTGTATCACATCGGGCGACGACAGCGAGGATAAGCCGATGCTGGTTGCGAAGAGCAAAATCTCCGATAATGCGGGCCACTGCATCACCGCCGCTATCAATCGCCAGCTCCAAGGTAATTATTATGTGAAAGTTACTAGTATGAGAAAGTACCTATCCCTGGGGCCAAAGGATAAAGCTTTAGCTCAGGCCGTCCCATAACTAATATTCGTATTTTGGGGAACGAATCTGTTATGTGGTGTGTGCCACCGTACCCGTATCGCTAGTAGTGAAGAATCCTGTCACCGTATCTCAATGTTCAATCGATACAAACGAGTCTTTGTGAGAAACATTCCTATTTTTAGAGCATGTCCTTGCCAACCCTTTGGTTTTTGTTGTTGTGTTTGGTATTTTCTCATTGTGATAGGTTTGTTTCGAAACGTATCGAAGCTTCTGCTACAACGAAATAAACAGCATAATCGGAGGTGATGTCCACTGTTCCAGCATGCTGGTGTGAAGCTTACCTTTCCAATTGTTTAGCTGTAACTATGTAATTATAATCGTTTTTTTGTTAAGTGTCTCGCACAACCAATTTCTGTTTTGTTCATTCTCTCACACTTTTACTGCTATCTTCCATTGTTTTGTTGTCGATTTCGTGCGCTTCTGTGCAAAATTAACGCCGGCAAGTGGTTTGAAGTTCACTATTTGGGAGATAATATTGCGCCATTATTGGTATTAAATATAGTCCTGGTTTTGGGTTGCTAAGAATCGATAATACGTTCACTATTGTCATTGTTAGTTCTCTGTGGCAATCCCGCTTCTGCATTGAAGCTATTATTGATTCAACACTACAATGGCTATCAAGAAATTGATTTTTCCTTGTCCATATGGATAGAATGGATGCTGCTGAATATTTGGCATTTGAGTGTACTGTAAACGTGTTGTCTGTAGGTATCCGTTGCGCTCAGGATTTCCATCGATGGAAATGGATAGAGTATGAACACATATGTTCTGTTCAGAATCAGTTTTTTAAATTATAAACACGTTTTTTTATCTTGATTTCTTCAAGTATGTTCCATGCTTCTATGTGCTTATTTATGTTTTTGATTATTTGTTATCCTTTTTGTTCTCTTCCGCTTTTCTTTTCTCTTTTCCGCTTTTTCTGTTTTCCGTTATATTTAGGTGAAAGTGCGCCACTGCTGGCGATCGAAATGGAAAAAATGCACACTCCGACGGTGACTATGGCGAAGAAGGGGAAGGTGGTGCCCATGGAACATGAAGCGGCCTTAGTTTTGCGCGACCCCGAAGGGCTACGTCGTGGCAAATGGCTGTAGGCGAACGAAATTGGCCTATTTCGTCCATTTGGTGCATTCTACCGAAATCGCCGGCAAATGGAGGGCGAGATCTGTTACGAGAGAGATTACAATGACGTGCATCTAGTTACTTGACGCGTGCAACACCATGTGACACGCTACTATGCGAATCCCAAAAACCTAACCTTATACTAACGATAAGAACGCAGTGGGGGGATGCACCAGAGAGCAGAGTGCAGTATTTTAAGAACCCCGGCCGGACCAGGACAGCGTGAAAAACCTGTGCGGCCAACATGCAGTCCCTTGCGAGCTGGTTGCCATGTTATCATAGTTATTCAGAAGCTAGTTTTAATGCGTTTCAGTCCAGTATGTTCAACGTTTACACGTTTACAGCGTTTTCTTGCCTTTGTGTACAGCCGGGGATACCCTCACAGATTGCAGCATATATGTGAGGTATTGTATTCACTTTCCGCTTTTCGGTTTTCCACATTCTGTTGGAACAGGGGAGCTACTGGAGTGTAGCATGGCTCAATTCAGCGGCAAACACCATCAGTGAGCAACAGTGCAATGTGCCATACTGCTTAAAACTCGACAAGCGTTCCTCCACATCGATGGTGTCGTTGATTTGTTCATGATTATTAGGCAATGGTTCACTGTAAACGACCGGACCACGTTTGTGTGGCCCACTTTTGCTTACCAGTAATACGTCGCTACTAGTTTTACTTATTTTTTCATCTCCACCACTACTGCTCCTATTATCTTGACTACTTCTATTACTACTACTACTATTACTACCACTACCGCCACAAAAGCTCTACCAAGGATCTCGAAGTACTATTACTGTGGTAAGTTTTAGTACAATACATGCTTCTTGTATGCTCATAAAATATGCTTCTTTTTATCGCTGAAACTTGTAGCACGTAAAATGCCTGATGCTAGAGATCGTTTCGATTTCAGAGGGTCAGCAGCTGCTATATCACAGTCTCAGCATAGTGTCACGCATTATAGTATAAATCGTTTCGTTGCGGCTAGCGCGGAGAGGAATATGGCTTAACTTATTCATGTTGAAACATACCAGCGTCTTAGTTCATCTAACAGATTATTTCCAGTGAAACGACTGAATCGTGGGATAGTTACACTAGACAAGGGACAGGAACTCAGGACTAATCTAGCTAATTAGCAGTAGCGTTAGCACATCACAGAACGAATTCACAATTAGTTTAAGGTGTCTATTCGGATAAGGCGTTAGCGATCGCCAGCGGTCACCGTCGCCAAGGCAGTCAATAGTAATCGCCAAATTGAACCAAATGCACATGTCGTCTCTTGAAGATAGCTTTCGCCTTACCGGACACTTAAATTATATGTTCATCTCAATAAAACATTGATTGATATCCTTTTTTGATGATTTGAAAAGGCTTAATTTAGCTAAGGCTAAGCTAAATAAGCTTCTACACATGATGAAACGTGATGGTACTTGAACACACCTACTTACACCGAATTCAGTTTTGTAGTAAACATGTACACTTGTATTTATTTTACCGTCTAGAATGAACGTACAACGAATTAGTATTTTCCTGCGGAGAAGTATTTAAAGCACGGTTGCGTTTCTAAGGGTTCTTGACCGTGGCTCATATAACTAGCACTGTTTAGCTAAGAGAGCCTACCAACCGCGTGCCCAATACATACCGTCTAATCTTGCATTGCTTTCACCCTTCAACTGGCGTAGTTGCAATATTATGTGTTAATTGTTGATACAATTTTATTGAAATATAATCCCACGTTCTTATTTTAATTTATATTGGTTATCTGTGTGATTCTGTGTGTTTGCAGTGGATGTTGTAGTAGTATAACGCGCTGCGCTGTGTGAGCAAACGATTTTCCAATAAAAAGAAACGAATATGAGTTGAAACCATTTCTATCCAGTAGCTGCATTGCATTTTTGCTTTTTTAATTGTATCTCTCAACGTATGCTATATGTATGTATGTAATTGCTTATGGTACCGGCAACGGATGTTTCGTTTGTGTATTATTGCTTAGTTTCTCTCGTGTCCTGCTCTAGTTAGTCGCTTCAAGTAATTGATTATTGCTGAATTTTAATTGATTCACCGATACAGTGAAGGCTCTATGTTCTCCAATCCAATGTCCGTTTTGCTTCTTTCAATTCTAGTTTTTCGTCAGTTTTTGTGTTTTGCTTTTTTAATCGAGCATGCTCAGGTTTTTACACGAATAAGGACGTTACACCTTGCAGAGTTACAGCGAGCGAAGTGACCCGGAACAGACTGTCTGTACAGAGCAATCGCATCGAACTCTTCTGTAGTGCTGCAATCGCAAAAACCCTTTAGCAGGAAAAGCAATCCACTCAACCAGAGCCAATCGTCCTCCTTTTCGCTTTTTCTCTCGCTTCCGTTCTAGTAGCAGCCGATCATAATGTCTGGCGGCTAGGGCGAATCGATGAGCTTGATCACGAAACGGCGGTATAGAGTGATATCCTGGCAGACATCTGGCAGATTCTGGCAGCGGTGCAGCGTGTTTGGGAACGGCGGCGTTGCAATGGATCCGATACATCCCTTTCAACAAGTTATGTGATAATAACGGTGTTAGTAGTAAAACACAAACTCGGAACAAGTCAGTCGATACGGAGAAAGTGTAAAAGTAATCCCCTCCGCAGGATCGGTGGGAGGGTGGATGGGAGCGGAGAGGGAGGGTGAAATTTAGAAATAGAATTTCCACCCCCTTCCATGCATCGTAAATATCCGCTATTCAATTAGTGACTGCGTAGGGCAGTGAACGGTAAACACACGAAGGACAACCATGCGAGAGTGCATGCGGTACTGTTCTTTACATTAACATGATAAGGGAGCATGGGGTAGCACTTCATGAATTGAAACGACTCGAGAAAACGTTTGAAATGAAGGAATTGGTTACCAGGAAGAAGGAGCCAGGCACGTGTTGCGCCACATCCACATTCCGAGCAGTGTTTGGTGTTTGGATGAGTTTGTCGAAATAAATTATTCACTGTTTGCGGTTCCGTCTCTTACGAACACCTTTCCTAGTGACAATACTACGACATGGACTGCTGGCCGTGATTTTTTGCAGAATAGTTTCGCTCTTTATGTTGCGTATTTCGATTGGCATAAAAACGAAGACGAAACGCGCGTGCACACCTAGGACCCACTATGAGCGCTGTAGGGCATTTGAACCGGCTGTTGTCGTGCGATTTGCGCTTGGCTTGCTAACCTTATTCATTGGTTTATATACTCCATTACATTCTAAGATACACTAAACGGATAAATATATTTGTTAAGCGTAATTGTCAAACGATAACTCTGATTTCAATTGACATACAGCGTTCGTTAATGGTGCCTACGTGCGATAAAATGCGGTAACTATATGAGTAACTATATTCATAGCTTGACGTGTATATATAAATCATGCTGGGTATGACTGCGGTGAAGCCTACGAAACGTTGCTTCCGGCGGTACGACAATCGTTCCTTTTCCTTCCCGCCATTTTGTTGCTATTTACGAGGCACCGGAGAGGGTTTTCTCTTCCGGGGTTTTTTTTTTAAACTGTTTTGTTTTCTCTGACAATTACGATTGTTGGGTGATCTTTCGTGATTCTTCGTTTGCTGCGGCCGAGATCGTAAAAGCAGTTACATGGGCGGTATGTGAGCATGCGCGTGCTGCAGCAGATCAAACAGAAAACAGAAGTTTAAAATCTGTTTCCGAACTTCTATTCCCGTTCTGCTAGGATCGGCCCCGCGTGGCAGTAATTAAAAGGAAGAAATAGAATAAAAGAAGATAAAAAACGAGAAAAAAAACCAAGAACAAGATAGATCAATTAATCCTTCGGGTAAGCTTGTCACGTGGCAACCCGGTGCCATGTGCTCTGTGCTGTTTCTTCCCTTTCGGTGCAGCGCGGTGGAATGATTAGCGACAATTGTAAACTATAGACAACGACGTGAGGCGTCTCCTCCAACCTACCCACAATTGTACTGAAGACAGTCGGATGAAGGTGTTTGAAGTAAGCGATCTTCTTATCGAATCCGTAGAGATGCAGGTCGCACACAGCTCCCCCCCTTTTTCGAGAACGATGCGTACAGGGGTTGGCCGATGTTACATTTATAGGGGAAAGAGTTATAACGTAGAATAATCTAGGCTAAACTAATGAATGTTGAAACCCCTCGCCCACTGACGATACGGTTTTATGCATTGTTTTACGGTTTATGTATTACGTTGTTACGGTTTTATGCACACGGATAATGCTGATGCTGCGCTGCTGGTGACGATGGCGAACCGAGGGCCTTTGTAAAAGTGTTGTTCCGAGCGAAAGTAAAAAGGTTCATCAGTGTTTTTGTGTGCATGGGAGAGAGAGAGAGAGAGAGAGAGAGAGAGAGAGAGAGAGAGAGAGAGAGAGAGAGAGAGAGAGAGAGACACTGCGCAGACTATGTGTTATGTAGATAATAAGTAAAAAATAATCTCGACACCGGGAAAGTAGAAACAAATGGGAAAAGCGCACCGGAGTATGTTTTGTCTCGGTTCCGATACTCCCTTAGATAGGAAAAATATTTGAGCATCCCTTTCTCTCTCTCTCTCTCTCTCTCTTGCTCCTTTCTCTACGTTTGTTCCACGTTGTTATTTCACGTCTTCTTGAATAGCGGTGCAACCATTACGAGAGCTAATTGTGAACCAAATAGTACAACGATTGGATGCTGGAGCCGAATTTAGGAAAACATTAGGAAAGCACTCAATGATCGCTTCCCATGGCATCCCGGTTACTAACGCAAGTGAATCGCAAGATGATCGCAGAAAATGAAAGCGAGAATGAAAACCTAAGATGAAAAAACCAGTCAAAGAACAAGACACATTCAAAACCATACACTATGGTCAGTAATATACTCATTTATTTGCTTGATGAAACACTGCTCAGCCTATTATAGGAGCCGCGCCGTCGCCTGTAGCACCTGGTAAAGGGAATACAGTTCCACCACAATCATCTATCGGCCAACATGGTGCACTGCGTTGAGGCGCCACTGCTGGGGGGAAAACAAGCGAATCGGACAGGGGAAAAAAGCAACTAGTAATTATTATAGAAAAATGGATGTTTGTATGTTTGCGGTGAATGTTTATTGCATTCCGTGGCAGGCAGGCGAGAAAGAAAAAAAAAACCATACACACGCAAACTCAAGAGCGAATCAAATCAGTGTAAATTACCCTTTAATCCAACTGTAAGTAGTAAACGTTACGTGGTGTTGGCCAGCGGAAGGGGATGGCAGGGACAGCACCAGCAGCAGCATCAGCAGCAGCAGAATATGGAACATAGATGAACATATTTCATAAATATATAATAGCTCTATTACCAAGAGAGAGAGAGAGAGTCTGGCTTTGGTTTTCTTTCTTAACAGCTTTACCATGATGTGAAATTTGTTCTCTTGTCTCGTCATTCCGTCCAGGGGATTCCGGAGTCGGTTAATTTTGGTAATCGAACACGGAACGGACCTATGCTTGGCAGGGAACAAATAGTACCGATCCGTTGTTGGTCCTAAACAAACATCCTCGGACTCTCGAGACAGAGAGAGAGAGAGAGAGAGCGCGCGCGAGGAAGGTAATGGTTAACAGACAAAGCAGCCTGTTGCATATCGATCGGAACAGCCCCGAAAGAGTTAAACCTGCGCCGTCCAGACGGCAAACATGTGGCTTTGTGTGGCACTCGCCGCGTTTTCCGCTGAGCGGAACGATGCGCCGGTTAGTGCGCTCAAGGAGGGGTAAGTGGATACGTCTGTTAATTGTTTTACACCTCAGGCAAACGGACTCGCACACAATCCTTTGAAGTATCGGCGACGACGACGACGACGACGGCGGCGGAGTTCTGGAACTGGCTCACCATCCGTACAATTTACGGTCAGGAAGTATAACGACTGATTTGATGGGTTTTTGGTGGAATGCAGACCGTTCTGGGTGCCCGGTGCGCGGCGAAACCTGATACACACTGATGCCAAAGAGGATATTGTTCCGGTTTCTCTTAGTTTCCTGTCTGCTGGCGGCCCCCACCGTGCTGGATTGTGTCAACGCGGATTGCACAACAAGCCACATCGAGGCAGTCGAACAATCGACAAACTAGTGATTTAAGGGGGGTCTTCGGTTTTTAATTTTGATTTGTGGCACATGTTTTTAACATTTTCCCCCGAAAGCTGATCCTTTGAAGAGTATTGTGTAAAAGTTTTGGATCAATCGAGGAAAAACTGACAAAGATATAGAGATTTTTGTAAAAAACGCACCTCATGCATCATGCATTTTCTAAGTCCGGTGGCCATCCAGTACCATAAAAACTACTGGGCCGATCGTTTTGAAATTTTTCACACATAATCTGTAAACCCTTTGCCAGGTAGCCCCGTCGAGATTTGATAAAAGTTTTTGATACTTTTTTTAAAGAAATCTTAAAAAATCGTGCTTCTAGGGAAAACGACAAAAAGCATCACTTTCTCAACTTCAAAAGTCTGCCAAAAATCGAAAAATTGGAATATCAACACAAACTCTCCGGGACTACCTAGATAAACTTATAATCTTTCAAACGAATAGCGATTTGTATGTTTCTGAGGACCCGTCACGCAGCTACGATGGGCACCGGGGAAAAGTATCTTTTCGAAGACACGACTGCCTAAATTTGATGGCATGGATTCATTTTTCAATGAATATTGCTCCAAACAATACCAAATATCCTTCAAAAGTTGTAGATTATTGTGTCAATTACTTGAAAAAAATACAGCTGAATGGTTACGCCACAAAAAATCGTTAAAAACGGGCCTTGTTTTGGCCCGAAAATACCAAAGTCCCTCCGTTAATCAAAATCGTCCTCTTCTATTGGTTCGCGCTTCTATTGGTTTGTGTGGTGCGCCCTTCGGCACGCAATCTAGGGCGCCCGCATTGAAATCCTTTGAATCGTCTTGCGCGATCACCATGCGAAAGGGCGCCAGTGCAGCGCGCTTTCGAACCATGATCAAAACTCAACTGCGCTGCTCGATTGTTGCATGAGCATACAATATGAGCACGACGCGCCTTTCGGGCAACATTCGAGCAGGCACTCAGTGCGGTTGATGAGAGAGAGAGAGAGAGAGAGAGAGAGAGAGAGAGAGAGAGAGAGAGAGAAAAAGAAAACACCGCATAGCATAGTCACTCAGTATGATCTGCGTCGCGCGCGATCACGATTTCCATTTTTTTCCTCCGATTCCGATTCTAGCCTCCGAGAATCACGGATCGTCGCTTCTTGCGCTGTTGTGCTGCGGTTCACTCTCTCGTCACTGCGCGCAAGCGAACGTACAGCGTGTGTTTCCCCGTTGCAGTTGCCGTGTAAAATTGATGATAGTGATTTTTCGATTGAAAATTCGTGATCGTGATCGTGACTGCGGAAGTGGAAGTGCGGAAAGCGGGTGAAAGCGGGCCCCCTCGCACACGTGTGGCCGTGTGTAGATTGGCGCGCGCATGTTGTCCCCCCCCCCCCCCTCGAAGGACTGCGAAGGCGGTTTTCCGATACGCGCGTTCAAACGTGATCGACGTGATGGTGTCGAGCGTGAGAAGGATGGTGGAGCTTCGTGTTCCGGGCGCTGTGAAATGGTGCCTTGGTATCGTGGCGCAACTCAAGTAGTGCCTGTCTAGTGTGTGTCCTCGCCCCCCTTCAATGACCTTGTTTTTTTTTTGTCACAAAGGATACCTTGCGTGTGGATGTGCGTGCGTGTTTAGTTGCATTGTGTAGTGGCCACCGAGAACCACCGGAAGCTTTAGCAAGCACAAGTTTGCCAAGAGCGTTAATAAGAGGTCTACTAAAACTTACCGTCCGGTCGTGGGGTGTGAGTTTTCGTTGGTGCATTCATTTTCGTAGATGTGGTTGACGTTCTGTGCTGCCGTGATCGCGTGTACTCTGGCCTATGGTGATCAAAGGGTTGCAGCGACGTGCGACCGGCGACCGAGCTGAACAGTGGTGGCACGGTGCGCCCGCCAGCATGCGCCGGACTTGTGCCGGACGTTGGGCGGCACCGGTCCCGTGCGGGCGTCCGGTGCTTCTGTGCGGACAGCTCAATCAACGCCTTCATCCAACTGCACACACAACAACAACAACAACAACAGCAACAACGCGCCTATCAACTCGTCCCGTCCTCATTCTATCAACGCCTCTACTGCCGCTGCTGCTGCTCCTATCAGCTGCCCCAGCTGCAGTGCTGGCACAGTCCCTCGAGCGGCCCCAGGTCGCCGCCACCAGCACGGACAGCGAGGACAACTACGCCGCTACCGTGCGCGACTTGGTTACCAGATGCATCAACCGCTGCCCCGATCAGGTGAGACCGACCGCGAATTGCGTCGTTAGCGAATTCATCCCGAACTCTGCGACTTGTCCAGGTGATGTACAAGAGTTTTTACAGTCACACGTCCCTGGTCACATGGGATTTTATTTATGAATGAAGGCAAGCGCGCTTCCGCTTTACTCCAGCGGCTTTAAGAGGTCCGTTCATGTATAACTTTAAAATTAAGAAAACAGAAAAACAAAATGTCACCTCGTCGCCAGGAATTCCTGCGGCCTGAGTCACTGGCCGGCACTGGACGTAACACACCGTGACACAGGTGACGCCATCGCAAAAAAAACGACTAAAATTTCGGAACAAAGGAAAGTTATTAAAATGAACCCCCCCCCCCCCCCCCAAACCTTCTCGATCGTTAAATATGGGACGCAATGGAACGGGGTAAATGACGTCAGTGCATGTGTGAGAGGACAGGCATGTACTAACTCCCACCCCCCACTCCCGGCCGGGCCCGGTTCACCGTGAAATCTTATTTTGATAGCGAACCGCTGCTATCGCCTTGAACTATCGCCCGATTCCGGTTCCGGCGTGAAGGTTCCGTTTTTCCAATATTTTTTGATCAATAGATCGGCATGTGACGGTCGGGGATAGGGGGGGAGGGGGTGGCAATCAAGTTTTTGAAAAACCGTTTGCACATTTTTGTTTGGGGGCTTTTTTTCTTCTTTAATTCTTATTCGTTGGTCGCTACTTGCGCACACAGGAGCTATAGGGACCCGCGAGGAGACGCGATCGAAGCGGATATGCTCCTGATTTTATGGATTTCGACTGCGTGTAATAATGCATGGGCCATAAAACGGTGGATAATTAAATCTCGAAGGGCATCGTCATCGCGTAATCCTTATCTTCCTTCGGCGACTGCTTCTTAACCGGCAGAACAACCTCTCTTCTGCTTCGTCCTGGCGTTTCACTTGTTGGCCGTACAACCGTAAGCCAATCAGCGTAACGCAGTGCCTGATAGCCTGACTGCCTGATCGACAGTCATCCCAGTGTGGGTAGAGTGGAGAAGAGGAGCGAGTTCAAATCCGTCAGCCGATAAGAAGCTCGTTCCAGAACACTGACTGGCTGGCGGGCGATTCGCGGGATGCGGGAGTTTGTGGGAGCACACACCCAGCGCGCAGGCAATTGTAGGCCTACAGGAGCGCACCGAACAGCTATCCAGGAGCTATCGTCTCTGCCTGCCATGATAATATTGATGCATTTGGTTTTTACCGCGTTTTTTTCTGCTATATTCTCGTTGATACGATTAATCGGCGTTCCCGGTTTGGGTGTTTTTAAATAAAAAACAAGAAATTATACATCTCAAACACCACTCATCCTAATCAGCGGCCCCCTAGAACAGGATAGCGAGTGAGTGAGAGAGAGAGAGAGAGAGAGAGAGAGAGAGAGAGAGCGGGAGATCATCGATCGCATCCCATCAAAACGAAAAACTCCTAATCTCAGCTAATGGAGCGCACGTAATCGGTTTGCTGCTGCCGCCGATGTGTGTTCACAACTTACGCCGGGGGAAAAAAAAACACACACGCCCAAAAAATTGATACGTGGAGGTCAGTCCCGGCGAGACTGAGCGATTAGAGCAGAATCGAAACGGGCAACGAGCGTGGCATGGTGTGGCCTTAACAATTTTGTGGTACTACTGCTGGAGCAGAGCGTCAGGATGATCTTCTAGGACATGGCGTGGCGTAATTTACCATACCCGTTAGCACCAGTCTCTAGTAGATACCTCGTGGTGTTACATCGATCGTCGAAGCAGATCGGAAGAAGAAGCTGAGATGAGCGTCCGTTCGAGTGTATGTGTGGATTTGAATTTTGTTGTTTTTATTTTCTCTTCACTTTACTTTTTTTGTTGTTGTTGATGTTGTTGTTTCCCGGCTGCCGGTTGGGCACGTTCATCGATAGCGCTCGATGTGGCCATTGGATTATCACCAGCTACTACGCCGAGAGTTCGTTGAGCGTTGAGGGTTTGGTTGTGAGGGGTTTTGATTTAAAAAAAAAAAACCCTCAGCGATGCCGTGCTTATCAGCTAGAGAGAGCACACCACATCCTTGGCCATCCGTCATCCGACACGTCAGCCACGGGGCCACGAAGACACACCGTACGATCCGTGGTGTGGTGCTGTCTGCTGTCAGGACTCTAGCGATCCATTTATGCGAGCTCTTGTGGTAAAAGAAGAAAGTAGCTAAAAACGTAAACAGCTTCATAAACTTTAACACTCTATGCAACGAATGGGGATGGTGTCCCCTTTTTTGAGGCGGGGGGGGGGGGGAGGGGGGCGACTCGAACAACCCACGCGCTGCACCTTGATCACCACAATCCAGCGGCAATTGCATGCAGCATTATGTTTCAACATAAGCTGGTGCACAAATCGCGGGCGGTGTTGGTCAATCCAATATGGCGACAAAGTAGAGTATTTGAAAATGAGCGCCAAGCGCAGAGAGAGAGAGAGAGAGAGAGAGAGAGAGAGAGAGAGAGAGAGAGAGAGAGGATGCTGTGCCAGCGAAGTGGAAACGAAGAGAGCGTGGCGAGCATAGGGTTATGTGAGGTTTGCAAACAGGAAACCAACATCCGGCTATTTAATTTAATCATTGTACGTTTTTGCCCCTGACCATTCGCCGGTCTGTCTGTCTGTCTGCCCGGCCCGTCAGTGACAGTGTCGGCCCGGTTGCCCCCGGGAGCGCAATTGCTGTGGTCCTCCAATTCCATCACACAAAAAGCACAGTTCGGTATTCGCCAAAAAAGGAAAAAAAAATTAAATAAAATAAAAATAACCCCATCATTAGCTAGTGCTCGCTGCTGATGTACGCGGTCTCGCGGACCACCTAGTGCACCGGTTGCATTAGCAGTACGGTTGGTTTTCTAGCTTGTATTCCGCAGTTTTACACCGAAACAACTAACTTGCATAAAGAAAAACGCTGTCAATGGCTAACAGAAAGGGTTAAATGAATTTTCCGTTTCGTGAGGACACATTTCAATCGGCAAAGAATCATTGGATTTTTTCACTTTCCTCCAGCTACATTGCATGCCTTTTTTTAGCGATTTTTTTTCTAATTTCCTGCTTTATTCCTCCAAATCTATTTCGTCGCCTTCAAATGTATCCCTTCCGCCCGATGCAATGCACTTTTGCCATCGGATTTTCCAGGTTTAGAAACACCCGAAAAAATCCTCCTTTTTCGCAGCCGCTTGAATCGACTCTATCGTTTCAAAACGGTGTCCCCGGAGCGGTCTTGTGAGCTTTTTCCACTAGCCAGAAGTCACATCGTGCCAAATCAGGCATGGAGTTTTTTGGCGAAAAAGTCACGCTAGTCGCTAGGTACCAACGGTAACATGTCGAGTTCTGACGCGTTTGAGGCCCAAAAACATTTACCAAAATGTAATTGACGAACTATTTGAACATCCCAACACCATCAGCAAAGTCTCTGGTTGTTAATCGATGGTTTTGCAACACCGAATCGTTTGATTTGTTACGCGTGACCCGCGTCAATTGATGTTGATGGTCGCCTAGGACGTTCTTTTTCTTCTTCTACACGTTCCTGGCCATCCTGGCAGTCTTTTGACCTCTTGTAAACATTTTTATTTAACTTAGGGTACCAAATGCTTTCTGCATCAGTTTTTTCGTATCCGCAAAGCAAATTTTATGCAAATGCTTGCTCAACTAATTTCTAAATAGCAAAAAACGAAGAACTCGCTTTTAGTAGTTTACAGAAAAACAAATCATATCTCAAATACTAATCATTATTTTGACGTAAAACTTGCCATGCTTATCAATCACAGTGCTGACAACGTACAAAAAATACCTGAATCAATAAATTCATTACCAGGAGCGTATTGAGTAACGTATCCCCTTACTAGATGGACACAGTAGTATGCACAACTAGCGCTTTAATTGCTTCAGCGGTTAGTATGCTAACAGTACCTGTTGCATAATCTACCAAAGTTCTCGATCACGTACCGCACGCGGTTCCGCGGGTGTGCCAGTGTCGCCAGGCAGCTCATTCTCTCCCCTCACATTATGCGTGTGCTCGCGCAGGCGGGCGGGCGGGCAAGCGGGCTGCGAGTCGGTTATTGGTGTGTGGTTCATTATGCACGACTCATTGGCAGCCGCCGATGCGCAGGAGAGATCGAGTGGTACAGTACACAGGATGTAGGGTGTGTGCGAGCGCGCGCGCGCGCGCCCGCGCTTATCAGATACAGGAGCACCGCACGCAGCAGCTCGGGCTGCTCGGTATAATAGTACCGGAATAATACATTGTGGTTCTCGGTCCCGTAACCCCCCCCCCCCCCGTATCGCTGACTCGCGATGACCTGTGACACTAAAAACCCCTTCATCGTCGGCCTGGGCGATGGTTTGTCGTGCAACAAAGCCGGTAGATGCGCCGGTCCGCGGGACCGCCGGTCCGCCGACATTGGTGCGTGAAATGGTCGTACGGCGATTGTGGCCCCGGGTGGCTTTGGTTATCTCGCGCACTCCCAGCGACCAAGGAGCGACGCATTCGTCCCTGTAATCACCGCTGAGCAGCGCAGCGACTTATCGCTAGCGGTGGCAGAGCAGAGACCTCGAGGAACCTTCCCTACAGGCGTGACGATGTTTCGACAGTGGAAAATGCTGTTGGAAAAACGCCTCGCGTGTTTGTTAACAGAAAAAGGAACTACAGGGGGCGCCTATCAGGATGTATCCTATTTTGAACGTTGAATAACTCTGTCATTTTTCAACGGATTTGGACAAATGCACCAGTTTCTGAAACTTCAGTCTATGCCATTTTAGTAATGCATCACTTCACGTTAAAAGAGCGCATTGAAATTGTCACACATTTGCATTGAAAATAATCGGTCAATAGTCATAAGGCGGCGCTGGTCTTTTTTTCTGTGGTTCTATTTTAAAAATAAGGTTTATGCCAACAAACCGGAAGGCTGTGAAACAATATAAAGCAAATATTGGAGTTGAAATTACCAAAATAACTCCCTAAATGTTGTGAAATACAATGTGAAATGCCCGAAAAAGAGCCTCTGTTTTTGTATGTCGAACGAAGGCGGACGATTTGATCGATATGGCACAATAAATGGCACAGAATAACCTAAATGTAACAGGTTTATTTTTGAAATTTGGCTGAAAAATGGCAGCCGTTATTCGACGGTTTTCAAATAGGATACATCCTGACAGGCGCACCCTTTAGTCACTGGCCGCATCAGGTACCTGAGCGGATCCGGATCCGGAATTCTCGTCCAAGTGTGCGCAAAACCGGCGATCCCTGATGTTTTCAACGGGCATGTAGCACGGGCAGCGGCGAGGGGGGGGGGACGGTAATGCGCGACCACAGAGCGCATCCATTTGTTATTCAAATCTAGGGCGCAATTGGGCGGCCCGCAGACGAGCTAGAACTACGCTAGATCATGCTGCTGCTGCTGCTCATGATGATCATGATGATGATGACGATGATGATGGTGTTAATGGGACTGACGATGTCCTCGTTCTGTTCTCGTCACCGGTAGAATCTGAGAGAGCGAGAGAGAGAGAGAGAGAGAGAGAGCGGAAAAAAGGAAAGGAAGGTGCATTCCAGAACACTGGCGGCGACCACGGAGATACATCCGAATCCGACGTGAGTTTGCTGGTGGTGGATATGTAGCGGTGGTGTGCAGGTTTGTAGGGTGTAGAATGCCCACTGAGAATGGTTGTGCCCGGTGCCCGGTTTTGTTGCAAACTAATTTATTCCACAGTTCCAGTCAAACACAGCGGCCGGGCGTGTGGAGGTGGATGGCGACTCGCACCGCACCGCATCGCATGGCAGCGCCCGAACAATGGGCGTTGACTACATGACCATCCATCCAGCATCCAACCAACACTCACACCGCTGTGTCTGTGTCCATCATTACAAAGAAGCGAAAGATGCAATTGAGCTCACGGAAATCTCAATCAAACACAGTTGTGCTGTCAGAAGCGCTAACTGGCGGCCCCCCTGTTGTGCCGCGCTCGCCTGCTCGCCTGCGGTGCGGAAGCGCGGCTTGCGGGCGCCCCCCCGGGGGGGGGGGGGGGGGGGCTTGCGGAAAGGGAAATCGTGAGCCTGTAAGCCACCTGCTCGCACGCCCTTTGACCGCCCGGATGTCCTGTCGGCGGCGGCGTGCACAAATCAATCGCTCACTCTTTGACACATCATCCGAGGCCTCAAATCGATCGTTTCACATTCCGGTGCTACATTCCGCTACCGGAGGGGTCACACAGCCCCTTTTTTTTGCTGTGACCCTTTGTGTGCCCTTTGGCCGGGCTAGGGTTTCTGCAAAAAAGAAAATGGTAAAAAAAAAAAACATTGCCAAACACGTCAACCGGTGCCGGATAAGGTTTCCCGGCGCAATCGCGCACGCAGGTTCCCACAGTCCAACAGCGGGGCAGCCGGGCCACTGCTTAATATGTCATCCACATGATCAACTGACCACCGACCGCTTCCGCCGCGCGAATCATTCATCCGGCCCGCTCAACACAATGGGTTGTAGGCCGGTTTGGGAATGTGGTCACCAGTTGTCAGCCCGTATAAATAAGCCACCATCATCATCGCCATCATCATTGGCAATCGTCGATGAGAAGGGGGAAACAAAATCCGGCCAGTGATGTACGCAGCGCATTAACCTCAAAAAAATTTGACGCAAAACAGAAAAGAAAAAATTATGACAACAATATCGGCATTCGCTCGGCAAAGGCAGTAGTAGCAGCAAGTAGTATTCGTAGCAGCAGTAGTAGTAGCCGTTCTGGCGTGTCACTCGACACGAACGGTTTGCTGATTTTGTTTTCGGTTTGCCGGCGGCTGCTGACCAGCAGCTGCCCTCTGCAAATATGCACACCCCCTCTGCCTCTCAGCTCATCCACACCGCATCGAAACCTGCCGCGCCACCACCAGGGCTTTGCGGTTATCCTGTTCTTCATCGTCCGTACAGTTTACTGTCGTTCATCTATAAATAATGAACGAAAGATGCGGTAGTTACACCCACCGTTGCTACTGCTGCTGCAAGAATGTGCAAAACGAACGCACAGAAACGCGCAACAAAAGATAAGCGAAAGCAATAGCAAAGCAGCACCAACCAAGAGTGCGACGGAAAGGAAAAAACAAAACGCACACCCAAAAAAATGTGTGCGAAAACAAGCAAAAATTCGTTCGCACATTCCACGCGACTGCGAATCGACACTACAATCGGCGCTTACAGGCCTTGGAATACAGGCCTCCCAGGTTTCGAGGCCCAGGGTTTTTAATTAGCCCCAAAGCGTGCCGATGCAGTGCTGCATGCGACCCAATTCTGTTTTCGCGCCTTCACGTTCGGGTTTACTGACTGTGGTGTGGTGTGCGTGGTTGCTGCGACGGGCAGGACTTGCTGGTGATGCGGCCTAGCTAACTGATAATCGTACGCGGGAATAGTCGATTTACATCGGACTGGGTGATTGGATTGGGACGAAATTTTTTTCCAACATTGCTACAACTGTTTTTAGTTGTTGTGCAAAGTTTCAGCGAGATCCGTTAACCCGTTTCTTTACAGCAGATTTTTAAGTAAATCGATGTCAGTCGTCGAGCGGCGATTTTTACTATCGGTGACTACGTGGAACAAATAATTTTCTTTAAAGTGTTGTTTTGCAGATGAAATGTCGTGTGCCAAGGCATTGCAAATGTTGCAAAATACCTTTCGTAGAAAACGCTCTCTGAAAAGCTCGTCCCTCTTAGTGGTACAATGCTGTTAAAGAAGGGCCGCGAAATCGCCGCTCACTACTGACTTCGATTTACTAAAAACTCTGCTGTAAAAAAAACGGGTTGACGAATCTCGCTCAAATTCTGCACAATAACTAAAAACAGTTGTGGCAAACTTGGAAAAAAATTTCGCCCCAATCCAATCACCCAGTCCGATTTAAATCGACTATTCCCCGGTACTTTGTTGACATAATCGGATATAGTGCCGCTAAAAAAAACTGCAGATCCGTGCGAGCGCTCACGAGGTTTACACCATTACACAATTTTGTGTTAAACGATTTTGCTTCCTCTACGAGCCAAACGATTTGCTGAAGTACTATTCCTTCCCATATTATGATGGTGTGCAATGCTAATATCGCAACAAAAAAAAACACAGGTGTTATTATCTTATCTGGACGCAGCGACGGAGAGTCATGAGATCACGGACATCTCGGATCAACTGTGCACTGATAAGAGGAGTACAACTCGCCCAGCACCTTGTGCGATGTTAAAAACAGTGAAAACACACCACAAAACGGTCCCAACGGGTCCGTCCCGGCAAAGCGTGCAACAGGTGGTGCCCCGACCGACAACAAGCGATGATGAGACGACACGATGATGATGATGATGATGATGACGTAGGGCAGAACGCGCAACAACCCTGCCAGCGGAGCGCGTTGAAGCTTCGGAAGCGTGACACCCCGGGCGATCCCACACCGGAAGACTTTACTTTAGGAGGGGAAAAAAAAGGGGGAACTTCAATTACAATTTATGCTCGGTAATACGCTTGGGTGACTACGGGCAGCCAAGGCTGCAGTCGGCCGAGCGAGCTAGCTAGCTCGTGTACATATTGTCGCCTCCGGTCCGGTTCCGGAATCTGCTCTGGCAGCAGCAGCAGCAGCAGCAGCAGCAGAAAAGGTCAGCTAATCGGCCCCATCATCCAGCCAGTCAGCCAGCCATCAAATGCCTACATCCTGCCGCAGTGCAGCGTCCGCCCTGCTCTCTCTCTCTCTCTGTGTGCTTCGATGATCCTTCAATTAGATCGCGTCTCCCTTTCTTTCTCTCTCTCTCTCGTGCGTGCGCCTGCGAAACACAGAAAATTTAAAACTAATCAACAGCAACAACAAAATCCGGGAATCCTTGTCTTTACGATCGTGTTAGTGATGGCGATAATGAAGCGGCAGGAGCAGGAGCAGGAGCAGGACCAGAAGCAGTCGTCACTGTCGCCGGTTCCTGAGGGTTCCTGATGAGGGTGCGGATTTAGGGTACGGTTTTGCCGGACCTTCCCTTTTGCTGCACACTTGCTTCACTTTTTTCTGCTGTCCGCTTTCTGCTGTCTACCACGCGTCTCATATTTCACCACACGATGTGAGCGGAACCGGACTCCCGGTAGGGTTCCCTCGCGATGAGTGCAGGATAGCAATTTGCTCAATTTGAATTAATGACTGACTGACTGACTGGCTGGCTGACCGTGGACTCGTCGCGGTGGCGAAGAGAAGGGGCGTAAAAGGGAGGATGATGGTCAAATCAAGTGGGGGTGTGTGACGCACGCACGCGCGGGTCCCCGTTGGTGGTGGCTGCAGACCATCATCAGCAGCAGCTACACATCCCCATCATCCGGATGCCGTCCCATTTCCGGTGCTGTATGTTGTTTACTCGCATCCCGTGCCCCCCTAAATCGAGAGAGAGAGAGAGAGAGAGAGAGGGAGGGTTGAGATGCAGGTTAACCCCCGGCACTCGATACGGTCGAGCGCGTAAGTGGTGTAGCCCGTTGTTTTAGGGCCCTTTTATTAATTTTTTTTTGAGTTTTGTTGCTGCTTGCGACCCGCTCGGACTTGTGTTCCGCTTCCCAGTCCGGTGGTGCGCGCACACACATGACCGTTGTGCAGCAAGTGCAAGAGACCGCACTCCCCCCGTTGATTAATGCCCCCTAGCGCCACAGAGAGAGAGAGAGAGAGAGAGCGCGCAAACCATCGAAGCAAACGAAGGTTGACAGTTGGGGTTGAAAGACGGTTGGGTCCGGCGGAATTTTGAAGCAAAGCAGAACAGAACAGAACGGAGGGGCAAAGCAAAGTGGGATTGCTTTGCGGGGGGTGGGGGGTGCCCTTCGCTCCTAAAAAAAGGGGTGCTGAACGAACGATCCGTTTTGATTTGAGCGGGGAACCGATCGCCCACGATCGTAGCGATGGATTGGCTGTGCACCGCGCAGCTTCCACGCAGAGACTGCAGCTCTCTCCATCAATTGAGTGTAAATGCATTGAAATCATTAGTTTTTGTTTTGTTTTTGTCTAGTGTTGCTGATTGTGAATGACAATAGTGATCGAATGGTGGCGGGATTGTGACAGGGGCAAATGAAGCTGTCTTATGGCTTCGTCCGGTTTTTTTTCTTCTCTCTAAAGCTACAATGGGCACCGGAAAAAGTATCTTACCACAGACGCTCCTTCCTAAATTTGATGCCATGGATGAAGTTTTTATTAAATCTTCTCCAAAATAGAACCAAATATTCTTTAAAAGTTGTAGTTTAATATGCCATTCACTTGAAAGAATAAAGTTGAATAGTTACATCACAAAAAATCGTCCAAAATGATCCATCTTTTGGGCCGAAAATTACCGAAGCGCTCTCTCCCCTTAACTGATTCCTTCCACGGAACGTCTATGCTGTTAATTTTTGTGCATCCGTTTGGATGGTGTCGTTGGCCGGTTCTTCGTGTGAAGAAGATTGCCTCGGATGTTTTGCAGCACTTAAACGTTTGCATTTTTTTAAATCATTTTTCGTATTGTTCTGTTTTTATGGAATGTTTTTATTACTCTTTTACGATCGTAGTTTAAACAAGATTGCGTACCAAACCGTAAATGCCCGATCGTGTCCAGCTGGGGAATGGAATTGTGATTAAAATGGTTTGTTGACGAGTTACTGCCAAGCAGGACAGCGTTAGGAAAAGCGAATAATACAGAGGATGTCTCGGTAGTCTCTTCGGCCAACAGACGATAAGCAGTAGCACCCCGTTCCGTCTCCGAAATCATCCGAGCACTTGACCGACTCGACCGTCTCCCTGCGCGCCTGGCGATGCACCCGCGGTGGTTTTGTTTATTTGTCACCGCGCCGTTGCGCATTCGCAACGGCGCGCGACTGCAACTCTTTTGTATGGTAAACAGTCGCATCCCAAGTGCCGTCAGCGGGCTGGCCGGCTTGGCAAGTAATTCAAGTGGAATCGTTGACGGAGCGCATTACATGGTTTTCGCTTTTTCCCTTTTTTTTGTTTATGGTGCTGCTGCTGGTGGTGGACCACCATTGCAGACCATTCGCAACGCGGGTTTGTTTAGGTTTCGGTTCAAGTGACATCGGGAGGATGTTGAGAGCAGTATTGCGTCCGTCCAAATCCAAACAAGAACTTGTAGCAGAAGAAAAAGTGAAAGAAAAAGGGATGACAGGCCTGAGATTGCCGGGAGAGGCAGCGGGAGGTCCCAGACGGTCGACACCGTATTTGTTACATCACTTTCGGCTTCCTTCCTTCCACAGTACCACCAGGGTGCACCATCTGCCGCTGGCGCCAGGGATGGTGTGCTGAGGTTGTTTTTTTTCTCGATTGACCTGGAACGCCACCACTGGGAGAGCAGGGTAACAGGTGAGATGTGCCAGGGCCGGCTCTGGAACGTCCGTGACGAAACCCCGACCGAGATGGAAGATGACGGCGATCGGATCTTGGTTTTTTTTTGTTTTGGTTTTTTGATTGAGGTGAAAACGGAGAACACCACAGGAACACCATGAAACCGGAAGATGAAACCGAGCGACATATGCGCCTTCGTGCAGCCTTATTTGTGCGTTTTAGGGCGGGGGGTTTTTTTTTTCGTTCCTCAATTTGATGTCAACTTGTTTTGAAAATAAAAAAATACCCGCATACTTCCGTTATTAAATGGCCTCTAATCTTTGCTCACTGTCACTTTGTTTCTTCTTCTTTTCTTTTCTATCCCTTCCCCTTTCTACGCGAACCGGTCCGCATGGCGGATTTGATGGATTTCGGCGACCAGAACCGGACGACCTTCGAGCACATTGATGTCAGTTGCGGTACCGATTGCTACATCCAGCAGGTAGGTGATCATCATTCAATCCCATCCAGAGCGGAAGAGCCAACAACCCGCTAGTGCCTTGAACCCCCTTCCCAAACTACTCTTCTCTCATTCGTCGAAACGCATATTTTTGTAATTTCGATTATTAATTATTTTTGTAATCATCGAGCAGAGCAAAAGCTATCTGAGAAAAAGGAAGTTCACACTCAGAAAGTATTGGTTTCGTAGATGGTTTCCCCCCCCCCCCCCCCCCCTTTCAAGCGCGCCTGAGAAACGGGTTTTAATATTTTATTACGCGAGCATGCGTGCATATTGGCCACATACTTTTGAAGCACATCCCAGGTTCGATGACTCAGCGGCTGGGATCATTGATCTCACTGCTACCTCCGTTCCCGGGAGATACACACCGTCCAGTTGAACAACGCAACGCATTCTCGTCGGTATTTTATGTGCAGCAAGCGCATCATGCTGCAATATGGTCATAAAATTAAACCCTCCCCGGGGGGGTCATCGATAGCGTCATCGCGAGTTTTAGGCACACGATTCATCTCCATTGCCAACCAAGAGCCGTTGCTTTGAACGAATTTATTTTCCGGATCGAATCGGTTACCCCATTACTGGGATTGGTGGTAAAACCTGTCCGGGCATGCACTCGCGTTAATAAAATGCGCCATCCACGAGAGAGAGAGAGAGAGAGAGAGAGAGAGAGTGTGTTGTGTGTCTGTGTTTCGGATCTCCGGATCGGTGGAACCGGTGGTGATAAGAACACAAGGCTGCACTGTGTTTTAATGCAACGCTGGGCAACAACTGGCGGGTGGCTTGGCAGGCGGTCCGCTCCACATCCGATGCGTGCTGGATGAGCGCACGGACACATACCGAAAACACATACATGCACACTGCCACTTGATCGTACCAGGGTCATAAATGCAGCGGCCCATCAGCTACCAGTAGCATCCTCTTCAACCCCCCTTCGGTTCTCTTGTTTACTGACCCGTGCGCTTTGCTTATACACTTTGATGGTTTTTTAATTACGGTTAATTACGGTGCGCATCATCCAGCGTGGCGCGCGCGCGCGCGCGCGCTCTCTAGACCACATTTTGCTCATTCGCCTGCCCTGGTTCTCTGTCCCACTAGCCACGGTTATTCTCGCATGATTTTAAGGGATGCTCGATCATCCTGCCAACACAGCCGTTCTGTTTTTGGTTTCTAAATTCCTACTATTGGTTCACTTTGATTGCTGGTGTGATTGCGTGGCGAGTCAAGCGAGGGCAAATGCGTTCAACGCAGGTTCACCATCATCTGTCCTCTACATTTGGTTTTTTTTTCCGGTAAACTTTACTCACACTGCAGCCAGATTGTGGTGTCAGGTGCCGGTAAATTGATTTTTGCGTTGAGTGATGACGTTGCTTCTTGTTTGAAAACAATCGACCATTTAAATGATTCGCTGGACTCTTTAAACATTTTCAAAACAATGCGAGCAAGACAATCTCAGCGGCGGTAACACACAATCTGTACACCCTTTGCCAGGTAGCGCCGTCGAGATTTTATTAAAGTTGTTGATACTCTTTTTTTAAAACAAATCTATGTTATATGATGATATGTTTTCTACATAAAATACGTTCCGGGGAAATGATGGCAGGCGAACCAATAATTAATGCACTCATTCATGCAGTCGTGTTATGGTGACTCATTGTCACCATCATCATCATCATCATCATCACCGCCGCCGCCGCCACTGTGGACCACTGTCGCAGCCTCGTGCCAAAACGGCGTTATTTATTGTTTTCTTTCTCAATCGGTCCAGTACTTCGTTACCGGCGTCGCGAAGCACAACTGCAATGCAATGCAGCGTTCGCAAATGCGTTCGCGCAGCCCGGGAGGGAGGGAGGGAGGGAGAGATATCCCAATTGAGTGCGCGCTCGAGGTCCCCATCTGGAACGGTTTGCGGTGGTGCGGCGCGGAAATTGGAAGCATTTCGGTGAAACACACAATTCGGTGCCACTTTGCGCGGTTGCATAATAATATCGCGGTTTTCGGCCCTGGATTCTGCTGCTGCTCAACCCGGGGGGAAAGATCGATATCCCCCCGCCGGGAGAGGGGGGGAGGATGCTGTGGCCGGCATGTGGCTAGCATCCGTTGAAGTTCCGTCGTCGTCGTCGTCGACGTCGTTTTTTTTTTTGTTTTGTTCCTTATTTGCTGAACAGTACGGCCATTGCATAATAGACAAGTGGTCGGGGGGGGGTTTTTGGTCGGTGGCAGTCAATTGCTTTTTGGTACGCCAGTGATCGTCACCCCCCTCCAACACAAAAACCTCACTGCCTGAACACGTGACGAGCAGATGTGTGAGCGTGTGCGTTTTGTGGCTGTTGCCCCAGCATTCCGGCATTCGATTTCCAGTGTTCCAGTAGGGGAACACTGCTGCCACTAGTTACAACAACTGGTGGCTGCCTCGGAAGCGAAGTGTTTTTTTTTTTTTTTTTGGTGCGAACACAACACCACCATAATAGCGTCCCAGCGGAGAACGACACCCCGGGGTCGATCAAGATTAGAAGCGCAAGATCTCGCACCGATCTCGATCGGTCGCTACTGATACGGATGCCAACTCGCGCCACTAAATCTTGCACCATCTCGCAGGAAAAGGCGCCAGTCGACTGTCCCGTGTGTGTGCTTTTTTTTTCTTTTTTTTAATGTTTATTGATGTAATGCTTCTCCTCCGGCGTGGCTGGTTCCTTGGCTGGAGCACCAGAGATGTGCTGTTGTGGGTCCACAAAGTTCCCACAGTCCGTCCCCCGGGGGGAAGTTGATATCGATTTTGTGGGGACGTTAGTGATGACAGGAACAGGGGAGCAAGTGAGAGAGAGAGAGAGAGAGTGTGCGACATCGTTAGCGCTCGTCGCTCAATCAATGGCTTCCATATGTCCGTCGAGATAGGCGACTCGCTGACGGCCGGTTCACACACCACATCTGGAGCACACTCCCGGTGTGGCCGAAAGGCCTGTGGCTAGTGGCGAGCGGCCAGTACATGATGACTCGCTGCCACACATGTTGCTCGGGTGCTTAGGATATTTGTTTACTTCAGTCGAAAATCGAGCCAAATTTCCTGGGGTGAATTCAGGGGACGCCTTTTTTCGATACGCGGCCACTGAGGAAGAAAAGGCGACTAATTTGTGTGGCAACTGAGTTGTGGTGAGGTGAGAGAGAAGCCGGAGAAACCATCGGCAACCAACAATACCTGGGTCCGGGTGCAATCTGGCGAAAAATCCTGGACCTGCTTGCATTGACCTTTTGTCTCCGCGACGCTCCGCTCCGCTGCTATCGGTCACGCGAGCACTGACCGAGCAGGCTGATAGCTTAGTTAGTCCAGCGGTACACCAATCTATTACAACGCGAGTGCGACCACCATTGCGGGCAGTAGTGGCTCGTGCGCCCGAATATCATCTCGATGTGCGAATGATGCATTTCCTGCGTTTGTTTTGCAACATGCTCCCGGCTTGCTGCTTATCTCATGCTCACCGTACAGTGGCGGTGGCGGTGCGTTTCATGCCAGGCCAGGCGCGAGGCCTTTTCCACACTTTACGGTGATTGGCGTATTGGCCAATCGTGCCCGCACTGCGTTCTAGTGCGTTATACAGTGCGGAGTGTACAGTTGCATAGCCACGATAGTAATAGCGTTCTTTGTTTAGAGTTGTTAAACAAAAAAGTAGTAAATAATAAATAAAAGTTGAAATTAAGTTGCTTGCGTGGCCCGACGGTTAAGATTCGCTGCTTCAGATCCATGTTGCTCTCCAATTCCGGCAAAACAATCATTCCGCTATCATTCCGCTCTTCCGCCGCCTGGTAAATTTCGGGGTCGATGTAGAGTTCGATCAAGGGGGAAGCCTCACATTTGACACCATTTTTTGTGAAGAAACCAGTCAATTTTAGTTTTTCAAATGAATGTCACATTAAACTACAAGTTTTTAGGAACATTTGGATGTAGTTTTGGGGAAGATTTTGCTTTAAAACTTCGTACAAGGCTTTTGCAAGGCGTGTTGTGCAAAAATACACAGGGTGCGCCATCAGCCCCTATTTTAAAGTTAAATAACTCTGTCATTTTTCAACGGATTTGCACAAATAGGGCAGTTTCTGAAACTTTAGTCTATGGTCAAATCGGGTCTATGGTTTAGTCAAAATCGGCTGAAAAATAACCGAGTTATTCAACTCTAAAATAGGTAACTCTAATACGTTCAAAGAGGCGTTTCATAAATCATAACTTTATTGACACAGGCCCCGTGGAGTTGTGTTCCAATTTCAATTCGATTTTGTTTACGATTCTACCCAAAACAAAAGTTTTACATAATTACTTAATAAAAAAGTTGTCAGCAGTTTCCATAAACAAAAAAACTCCGCGGGACTGACTGGCAGTGATGGGCGCTCGGAATTGCACCCACTCGGAATTCCACTCCGCGATTCCACGCCTGCAGACAAGTGCAAAGCATAAGAACAGTCATTGCTGCGCCGATCATCCCCCCCTGGAAATTCTTGGAATCGATCTGGGTCGGAGTCGACTCGGGGCTCGGAATCGACACCGACCCAGTTCGATTCCGGGAATTTCGGGGGGGTAAGTGCAGCGCAGCAGCTACCGTTCTTCTGCTTTGGTACGCTATTCGCAGCGTTGTCGTTGATTGTTTTGTTTTAGCTTACGACTTTGTTTACGTTTTCGCAGTCTACCTGCGCTGCTGGGCTCCCGTCTAGTAGAGCCATGGTCACATAATGAGGGAATTCCCCAAACAATTAAACGTCGATCGAGACCATTACAGTACAGCGAGACGCCATCGACCGCTCAGCCATCGGCGCTGGCGCCTCTCGATTCCGGGAATTGAGACTTGGGAGGGGGGACAAGTGCGGCCCAGCGCAGTGACTGTGTTTCTGCTTTGGTATAGCCATTCGCACATTTGTGCTTCTTTTGCATTAAAGAGGAGTTAGCGGCTTTTATGTTTTGGCTTGGTATGTATTGACCGTGAAAATTATGAGCCTTTTTGCTGCAATACCCAACAACGCTCATTGTTTAAAGGGGGGCTTCGGTAATTTCTTGCCTAATCAAGGATCATTTTTATCGATTTTTTGTGACGTAACCATTCAACATTATTTTTCCTAGTGAATGGCATATTAAACTACAACTTTTGAAGAATATTTAGTACTATTTTGGGGAAAATTGATCGAAAACATCATCCATGGCATCACATTTATGAAGGTGCGTCTGCGAAAAGATACTTTTTCCCGGTACCCATCGTAGCTGCGTGATGGGTTATCAGAAACATACAAATCGATACTCGTTTGAAAGATTAAAAGTTTATCTAGGTAGCCTTGTCAAGGTTTTGTTGAGTTTCCTATTTTTCGATTTTTTAGCAGATTTTTTAAGTTGAAAAAGTGATCGTTTTTGCGATTTACCCTAAAGCCACGATTTTTGGCGATTTGTTTAAAAAACAAGTATCAACAATGGCCATGAAATCTCGGCGGGACTACCTGGCAAAGAGTGTACAGATGATGTGTTAAAAGATTCAAATCGATCGGCCCAGTAGTTTTCTATGCTACTGCGTGGGCTTCAAAGTAGCTTTTTTTTAAAAAAAAATCTGTATCTTTGTCCGTGTTTGCTTTCGCTTGATTCAAAGATTTTACAAACTATTCTTGAATGGATCAGCATTCCTAAAACAAAAAATGTACAAAAGAATTGTCACGAAAAACAAAAAACAAAAAACAAAAACGATACCACACGATACCTACACGGGCAAACCGGCGGATCGCATCACTGGAACTGGAGCGAACCGCCCCCGCTTTCCGGCTCAGCAGCTCGCGGGGCAACGAAATTGAGTTCCACTCGTGTCGCTGCTGGCCGGATGTTTGCTGTACGAGGTATGTGCGCGGGGGCATCGCAGTCCGAGCGTCTTACAGTGGACAGTAATCTGTGGAGACCATTAAATCTATTAACGCACCGAAAGGGAAGGGGGGAATTATGGAGGCATCCCGTAGTAGTAGTCGTCGTCATCGTCGTCGTCGTGTTGGTAATGGTATCCTCGCTTACTCCTCTCTCCTCCCCCTCACCTCGTCCGGACGGACTGGCCCGGATCCAGTGTACGATTGGCTGCAAACAATGGGAGCAGGCGCTCGAGTCCAGCTGTCAGCAGGCATGCGTAAGTAGCCAGCCAGCCACTGTTCCACCGTACAAACGTGTAACGTGTATTGTTTTCCCCCCCTTCACCACCGACAACGAAAGAACATCACGCGGCACGATGCGATGGAGGCGCGCGAGATGTACTGCAACATGGGGTGCAACGATGGGCTGAATCGGTACTTTCGCTGGTTACGGGCCGAGATCGGTACACCGCACGCACCGGCCCTGGTAGCCGACAGTCTCACCGCGACCACACTCGCCCTCGAGTGGGAGGTACCGGAGCGGTGGCTGCAGCTGTCCCGCCACCGCCATCACGAACCACGCAGCTACATCGTCCAGTGGCGCTACGAGGAGATGGCCGCCGACTGGAAGTTCTGCCGGAACCAGAGCATCGACGAGAACTCGACCGTACTGGTGGACAACCTGCAACCGTACACCAAATATCGCGTAAGTCTCTGGCGCGCGCCCGCTCTCTCTCTCACTGTGGCACAATTTCTCATTATCTCGCTCTCTCTCTCTCTCTCTTTCTCTCTGTAGTTCCGTGTCCTGCTGGTACTGTCTCCAAACTCCACCGATCACGTGCTGGCGTCCGAGCAGAGCGTCATCATTAGCACACTGCCCGCTGGGGTGCCATCGTCGAAACCGACCATTGTACGGGCCGTTGCGGTAGACCACTCACGCATTTCCATCTCCTGGGAACCGGGACCCTTCCCCAATGGGCCCGTCCTCTCATATGTGCTACAGATCAAAGACCTTCATCCGATAGGCTACAGTGCCCTTAAGGTTTTTTCGTTTTTTTTTTTTGTTGTTTTTGCTGTTCTGTCTACTGCGGATTTTCTTCTGCGTGTGCTTTTTTCTTCTTTCTTTTGGTTGGCTTTTGGTTGTTTTTCCCGGGGGGGGCAACAACAAATCATTTATCCCCGGTTTTTTCTCTCTCTCTCTCTGCTTTCTCTTTACACGATCCTGTCTAGATTGAGTGCTGACACTGCTACTGTTGCTACTTAAGATACTCTTTAAGCATGGAACACTTAATATTTGTGCCGCATGAAATAGGACACAGCTCGGGCCAGAAATAAGCTAAACACATGGTTAGGGTGTCATTTTGTAGGCCTTTTATTTAGTAAAACATAGCGATTACTTTATTGTGCGATACAGTGTTGCGTATTAATTTACGCACTTTTGGTTTTAATACGACACCATCATTTGCTGCACAGTCGGTGGAAGAATTGTTTCTCTCCATTTATTACATTACAGCTGGTTTTTTAATCATTTTAGAGTGTTTCTTTAGTTGTTTTGTTTAATGGTAGCTCAATATAATTGTATTGGACGATACTGTGGGAAATTTGCCTGTGTAAAGGATTGTTGGTATGAAATCAATGCTCAAATACCAATTTATGATCTCTGTGCTGTAATGGCAGCTTGCCAAGTTGGACCAGAACTTAACGGGACGTTTGTATGACTTAATTAAAGGTAGAATGTTCTTTTCCAGGCATTCTTCTTTGCACAAATGGCCTTTAATGGACTCTCCCGTGATGAAATCTTTCGTTTTCAAACCACAACTGCAGAGAACGCTTGCCAAATGAGCAGTTTACGAGCAGATTTATCTGCGTAAATGAACCTTCCTATCGTATTCCCTCTATGATTGCTAGAGTCAAATTTATCTCCCGGTATTTGTTAAAATTCAGGTTTACGTGACATTCATCATCCATCAAACTTTGGTGTTTAAATTCAGCCAACAATCGTTCGTACGGCTTCCCGGCACGGATTTTGGCAATCAAGCGTCGTTCTATGGAACTATTTGGCTATTTTGTGGCTTGATATCATCGCAAACCGTGCCACAAAAATATTTGTCGAACTCTGGTTGCACCTGCAGTACGTTTTATGAGCCCTATTACACTTAGGGATTCCAGGATCGGTTGAAAACGGTTTGATTGTGTTTTATCCGTAGCATTGGGCATGTGTTACGCTTCTTTGCCTGTTTTATTATGCCCAATTAAACGTAAGAGCCACCCCAGGTAACGTTTGAAGATTGTATTTCGAGCTTTACTGGAAATTTTAGAGAATTTTCTCCCCCCCCCCCCAAGGTTGAGTTTTCATAGCGTAGTATGCAGACCTTTTTTTTTCGCCATAACTTTTGCAAGTGTGGTTCGATTTTGGCGCATTTTTTGGGCCACTAAAAGAACAGTATTTTTACTAACCGTTGCATCCGTGTTTAACTAACCTCACATTTTCATTCGCTCTCTGTTGCACCCCCTTTCCAAGCATGTTCCAAGGAACCTTTTCTGCCTCTCTCTCTCTCTCTCTCTCTCTCTCTCTCTGCTTTTCGGTTTTTACCCACACACACTAATGCCCCCTTCTGCTCTACAGGACGTCCCGGAGTCGAACACAACGCGCCACTACATGTTCGAAAACCTGGAACCCGAGCACAGCTACACGGTGTCGGTGTCGATGCGCAACCCGGAAGGCGAAGGACCCGCCTCCCTAACGCACGTCTCCACCCCACCGAAGCAAACGGGCGGCGATAGCGTGGAGAGCGTGATGCCCACGCTCATCCTCGGTGCCGAACACTCCATCCTCACGCAAAGCTCCAACATGTTTTCCGATCCACCGATCAGCGTCTACAGCAGCCCGGTGGCTAAGATCTACGGCACCGCGATGCACCTGCGCCGCGGTCTCCTCTTCGTGTCGGACGAAGCGGGCTACATCTGGCGTGCCCCATCCGTCCTCGGTGCGGAGCGAGACCGTGTTGCAATCCTGCGCCCCGACGCTACCCTCAACTTTCGCCCAACGCTCCTGTCCGTGGACTGGCTAAACGATCACCTGTACATCCTGGGCCAGGCCCGTACCACCCACCTCTGGCAGATACTGCACTGTGACTTTAACGGCCAGCACCTGACGGTGGCGATTGCGGGGCTGCAGCGTCGCCCGGACTACTTCGAGGTCGATCCGTACAATGGGTACCTGTTCTGGGTGATCGGTGACCCGGGCACGGGGGACCCGCCGCCCCAGCAACCCGGTGCCGACGGGCAACCGTCACCGGGTGTCACCGGACCGACCGGACCGACCGGTCTGTTCCGGCTCGATCTCGGTGACATCTCGAACGGTGTCCGGCACGAGATACGCCCCCTCCAGATGGTGCCCGGTCCCCATCTCGGTGCGTTCGCGATCGATCACACGAACTTTCGCGTCCTGGTGGCGGACCAGCGGGCCAACACCGTGCTGGCGGTGTCGCTCGACGACAAGCAAACGGTCGACATCCGGAACAACACCCAGCAGCCCCGGTTCGAGCGGGTCCGCTCGCTCGCCCTAGCGAACGGGCTGTTCTACTGGACGAACGGGACGGAAGTGTTTGCCGAGGATTACCACGTCCTGTACGACAGCTACTACCACAACGCGTTCCCGGTCGCTTCCAACAACACGTACTTCAGCATCAACGTGAATCTGACCTCGGAACAACCGATCCCGGTCCCGGTCAACCCGCCACGTAACGTGCAGGCGCTCGTATCACCGGAGCGCATCAAAATCGCCTGGGAACCACCGTTCCTGCTCGGTATGAAGGGCCGTGGCGCCTGGCAAGCCTGGCACTACCGGGTGGAGGTACGGGACGAACGGAACGGTACGCTCGTGCTGCTCGTACCGGCGAGCCCCACCACCAGCTACGCCACCGCACTCACCAACCTGCTCACCCCGAACCGTACCTACACGGTACGGGTCGCGGCGCACACCGTCGCCGGCGTTGGACCCTGGAGCCACGAGTTCCGTGTCCGTACGCTCCGTGCCCACCCGCAACCACGCCACCTGGTCTGGGCGAGTGCGGCCGGCATCGTGCGCAGTGACGTGATCGGGGATCACGTGCAAACGTTACTTCCTCCACCTGCGGGCACCAGTAACGCCTCCTCGGACGTCACCAGTCTCGCCTGGTACAACGGTACCCTGTACGTGGTGAGCAACGGAACCCTCCGCTGGTACCGGAGCACCGACGACGGCGGGCACCCCCGCTGGCACCAGCTCGGTGAGCTCAGTTCCGTCGCCTGCGTCACCATCGATCGGCTCGGCGAGCGCCTCTACCTACACAACCCCGCCCAACAGATGATCGTCCGGGCCGGCCTCCACGGTGAGCGCCAGGAACCGATCCACGCCGTGCCGAGTGTCCGCGAGCTGCGGTTCGACGAACGCCGCGGTTACCTCTACTCCTCCTCCGGCATCCTGCTCGAGGCGTTCCGTTTAAACGGCAAAAACCGGGTCGTCTACTTCAGCGAACACCCGTTCACGGGGAAGCAGGTGATGGGCATGACACTCGACACCGACGGACAGCAGCTGTACTGGATCGAGCGGAGCTACCTCAACTCGCACCTCTGCTGGGCCCCGCTAGCGGATCCGGGCCGTGATTCGGCCACCGGTTACCCGGCCACCTCCGTCATCCTGAGCGCCCAGACACCGCAGGGCCCGCTCCTGCACTTCAGCGACCGGTTGCTGTGGGTCCGCGAGGGCCAGGTGGTGGTGGGTGATGTGCGGGGTGAAAATCTAGCGTACATCCGGGCCCGCCAGCTCAATGGGACGAGTGCGATCGCACTCGTGGAGCCCGGAACCGTGCACCATCCCCCCCGTGGCCACGCCCGCAACGTGATACCGGCGGCAGTGAACGGGACGAGCGTGCGGGTCGCGGGCGACTGGCGTACGTTCAACGTGAGCTGGGCCCCGGTCACGAACGTGAACCACAGTGAGGTGTTTTACAAGCTGCTGCTCAAGGTGCCGGGTGCGGCCCGCGATCTCGTCCAGGAGCTCCAGCAGCCGTGGTTTGTGTACCCGGGCCAGGGCGGGCCCATCCATGAACCGATACCACCGTACACCCCGATCGACATCACGCTGCACGCGTTCACGTACTGGCGCTCGTCCGGGGTGGTGACGGTACAGCGCCACACACCGGCCGGCCACCCATCGGTACCGGTGCGCCCGCGGGTGTTCCTGCGTACCCACTATCCGGCCGACCGTCGGCCCGCTCACACGCTAACGGTGGGGCTCGTGTTCCGGTGGGAGCCACCGCACGAACCGAACGGTCCCCTCGTCGCATACCGGGTTGATTTACTCGAGGAGGAACAGGCGGGGGGGGGCCATGGCACCTCACGCTACCTGCTCGACCGTCACCCCGTCAGTGCGGAGCGGCACGAACTCACAATCCCCGGGCCCATCCACCCGAATGCCACCTACAGCCTGCGGGTGCGCGTCGCCAACGTGGATCACGAGGGTCCACCCACGGAACCGTGCACGGTGTCACTGGGCGATGGTGGCCAGGTGCGCCCCGGTACACTGCTCCCGCTCGTCTACCTCGCTACCGCCACCGAGATCCTGACGGTCGATCTGGATCTCCGGCTGGCGAGCCCCCTCGTCACGACCGCCGTCCCTGCCCGGCTGTTGGGTGAGTTACGCCACGAGCGGCGCCTCTTCTGGATCGACGCCAACGGCGAACTGTACACGTACGATGGGACGGACGGGAAACGGCGGTTGGCACGGGTTCCCGGGCACCCGACCGCCCTCACCGTCGACTGGGTGGCACGGATTGCGTATGTGGCGGCCCGGGTCACACCAGGCGATGGCGATGGCGATGGCGATGGCACGGTGGACCCAAATGGCCAAACGTGCACGCTTTACGCTTTCGACCTTAATCACCTGGAGCTGGGTGGCGCTGGAGGTGGCGCTGGTGGCGCTGGCGCAGGTGGTGGTGGTGTGGGGGGTGTTACGGGTGCCGACGGTCCTGGGCCCGTCCCCGGCACCGCCGTCGGTAGTCGTCCGGTGAGCACCGTTGGCAGCGGCGGGAACGGTGGGCCGGAACAACAAACAACCGGCACCCTGGCGATGGCACTCGGTTCCAGTGTTCGGCTGCCGGTCGATTACCTTCTGGTGCGCGGTACCGGTGAGCTGCTCGCTTTTTCCCGCCCGCATCGCACCGTTTATCGTGTGCAGTTGAACGGGCGGCCGGAAGTGACGGTGACGCACGTTAACTGCACTCGACGCGACGCGACGATCTGCGGCCAGTTTCGTGGTCTTTTCGATACCGTGGACAGTGGAATCGCATCCGATGGTCACAGTTTGTACTGGTTGGCGCAGGATGATGAGGGGATGGTGCAGGTACGGTTGCGGCCGCTCCAGGAAACCGAGGGTGGCAACGGTACCACGCAACAGCTACCGCTCGGTGCGAGTATCGAGGGTTACGGTGCCCCGGTGGCACTCCTGCCAGCCCAGCAACACCAACCCTACCCAAGCGAAGAGTGTTTGGTACCGTGGCGACACCATACCGGGCGCCCAGTCTGTCGGCCCGTGCTGCAAGAGTACACCGAGCGGACGCTCGTTCTGCGCCTCCCAGAACCGGACCGGAATCCGAACTGTACCATCCGGCCACCCGGCATCCGGTATCGGATCCAGTATGCCCCGCTCGCCAGTAACGCGCACCAAGCGCAGCGTGCCTCATCACGGCCGATCGTGCGCTACTCCTACGAACCGCTCGCAACGATCGGTGGACTGCAGCCGTTCACACGGTACGAGTTTCGGGTGACGCTGCACAGCTACTACCTCGAAACGGTTGCCGTGTACCCGCCGTTGGGTACGGTGGTCGCTGCCCGAACCGCACCGAGCGGTGGAGGAGGTGAAACCGGGGAACCGGACCCGGAGGAAGGTGTAACGGTCTTCCGGACGGCCCCCGGTGCACCGTCGCGCCCGGAGCGGATCGAAGCGATCCCGGTCAGCCCGACGGAAGCGATCGTACGGTGGACGGCACCGCAGCAGCTGAACAACGATCGGGTATGGTACGAAATTTACTGGCAGACGGAGACGGGCGAGCGGAAGAATCGGCAGCAGCAGCGAGTGACCGGTAAGTTGCGCGACCGCTTTCTCTCTCTTGAATGGTTTGTAATGAATGATTTTTCTTTACACAAAAGTAGCGTCACTTGCACGTCAGTGACGTGGGTATAAACAGAATGGCTTGAAGATTTTACAGGAGTTTCTTTTTTTTTAATGAAGGACACCCTTTAAGGGTGTCATAAGGACGGAAACAATTTGTCTCGTCATTGATCATTCCGGCCAGAGATTTATCTCCGCGGATAAACCGGCTCACATCTTTTAGAGTTGATACAGTTCTACGCTTCCGATAAATGTATACGCTTTCTTCGTTTTCGACACATAATTTTAACATTTTTCCCGTGAATGCTGATCCTTTCACGAGTATTGTGTAAAAGTTTTGGATCATTCGAAGCGAAACTGACCGAGATATTGAGTTTTGAACAGTTGCGCGCCTCATGCATCGGCAGACACGCATTTCTAAATTGGATGCCGTGGGTGAAGTTTTGCACAAATCTTCTCCAAAATTGTACCAACTATTCTTCAAAAGTTGTAGTTTATTATGGCATTTAGAGAAATATAATTAGGTTGATACTTTTCTTGTAACAAATCACCAAAAATGAGCCGATTTTCGGTACGCATCAAAAGACTTCAAGCGACGAACCCGGTTTTGACAAATCCCCAACGCGTTTTCAAAGTCGATCGCGGCCCATCCAGTGCCGTAAAAACTTCTGGGCCAATTGATTTGATATTTTTAACACATAATCTTTTGACTATTTGCTAGGTAACCCCGTCGAGATTTTATAGAAATTGCTGATACTTTTTCTTTAAACAAATCACCAAAAATCGAGTTGTTAGGCAAAATGACAAAGCAAGCATTACTTTTCCAAATAGAAAAATCTGCCAAAAATCGGAAAATAGGAAAATTGACAAAAACTCGCTCGACGGGGCTACCTAGATAAACTTACAATCTTTCAAACGAGTAGCGATTTGTACTTTTCTGATGGCTCATCACGCAGCTACGATGGGTACCGTAAAAGTGTCTTTTCGCAGACACGGCTGCCTATCTTTAATGCCATGGATGAAGTTTTAAATGAATCATCCCCAAAATTGAACTAAATATTCTTCAAAAGTTGTAGTTTAATATGCCATTCATTTGAAATTGAATGTTGCGTCACAAATTTACAGCAATTACCGCAGCTCCCCCCTCCTTCAGAAATAGACAGTTATTTCACTTCGATAACCATTAGAACCATTGTTATGCACTAAACGGATCAACCAACAAAATGTTGAAATGCATCCATAAATATTCCCACATTTTAAGACGTGAAGGCATCCACAAAAAAGATTATTTTTCTTCCCTCTAGTTTGATGTATTACTTACTATTCCGTATTCGGGCTTATTATTTTTTTAACGTCGTTTAACGTCAATAAATCGATTTCGCCATTTCGAACAACTCAAATACAGAATTCAACGAGACGGGCACGGTGCTGGCGATGAACTTGACGCGACTCCAACCACACCAAACGTACCGGATCGGCATCCGGGCGTACTCGACGGTGAGCGCGTACAGCGAGAGCCACTCGGTCGAGATTGAAACGTTCCCGGATCCGGACGACATCGAGCGGGTATCGGTTAACTCCACCAGTCTCCGGTTGCGCTGGCGGCCACCGTCAAACTGTCGCAGGTGAGTGTTTTTCTGGGGTGTGATGATGGGTCGATAGCGATTCCAATTAACCAAACGCCTGGGCCCGTCGGTAGATTTCTGCTGCAGTACGCCATCGTCGGTCACGGCCAGTGGGAGCTGCTGTACGACTCGGAGCAGCCGGCCGCAGGGCAGGCGGCGGCACGGGGCAACGATACGTACGAGCTGGGGTCACTGCTGCCGAAGACGATGTATCGGTTCGTGGCGCTCATTTACTACCCGGACTGGGATGTGCCGTACGAGTGGCCACGGGAACCGCAGCACTTCCAGTGTGAAACGTTGGCCGATCGCCCATCGGCCCCGGGCCGTCCCGTCATCACGCAGCTCCGGTCGGACGTGTACAAGGTGAGCTGGGAGCAGGCGAAGGACAATGGGGCACCGCTGGAGGCGTACGGGCTGGACGCGATGGTACACCAATCGAATCGGCCGCCCGCAATCCGCTCGTTCACCGGTGATCCAGCGAGTGAGCAACAGGAGGAAGGCGATCCATCGCTAGGGAATGAGACGTCGACGACGACGACGGTGATGCCGGCTGAGACGAGTGGCTGGAACCAGGTGTACAACGGTACCGACACTTACTGGTTCATCCCGGATCGGTTGGCCGTCCATACCAATCTGTTTCGGGTGCGGGCGCGCAACTCGTACGGCTGGGGCCCGTACAGTAACGAGAGTTTGCCGCTGGAGGAACCGCTCTACTCGAACCGATCGATCGTGCTGCTGTCGCTTGTCTGCATTCTCGTCACGATCGTGTTGTTCGTAGCGACCGTCGTTATTTGTGGTGAGTGTCGATCCCTTTTTTATCCCTTTTTGTTTTGTGTTTTTGTTTTTACAAACCCACCTTCCTGAATGCCTTTTTCTTTTGCTGCATGGCTCGAACGCTTTGGTTTTTTTTTATTGGTGAACTAATTTGGTTCTGGATTTTCCCGGTTAGGTTTCTCATTAATTTCGGTCTTTTATCAAAAAAAAAAAACCGGTGCCAATTGCTTGTTATTCGTCGTAAATATGAATCTGCGCTTCTCTTACTTCTTTAATTGCTGTAATTTCTCTTGGGCGACCCCTCACATTGGTAGCGTTTGCCCTTACCCAAAAACAAATGAAATTCACTCTAGAGTGCAACCATTTATCATTGGCAACGTTGAAATCATCCAGTTGATATCGGAATCCATCCATCTTCGCTTGAAATTTGCCTTTAATCTTCCTGCCCTTAATTTTATCTGCTTCTGAAGGTCACTCTATAAAGTGTGCTAATTTCTTCTCAGCATATTAAAGTATGTCGTCCAAATCCTTTCTGGGGGCATTTTTTAAGTATTTGGCACAAATATCACCAAGAAACAGGGTGGAGAATAAAACACAAATAAAACAACATTATTCTAACGTCGTAGATGTTCGTGCATACCAAGAACAGGCTGTTATCCTGACTATAACTACTTGTTTTAATTGGCAACAATTCGGTTATTTATATCCTTCCACTTCACAAGCGAAAAATGGTAACCTAGCAGGGATGTGTAATCATTGTATGAGTTCTCTATGATAGTGCTGTAGTGTGTATGAGCTCGATCGTTTTTGCACAGCTATCACAGGAATATTTAACTCCCTTTCTCAACATCAATCACCAAAACGTTCCGCGCTAATGCGATCTGTGCTGTGAATTTATTGTGATTTTTTATTTCTACTATTATATAACTGCACATGCCACGATCCACGATCATTAAAGGGTTAATTGCTACCGCTACACTATTGCAAAGTTTGTGGCCAGGGACCGGGACCGGGAGAAGTGAAGCCACTAGCCTTTTTTTAAACTAGGCGAGGCTTGTTTTTTATTCAAACAAAATCCAAACTCACCCTCAATCAATTGACGAATCCTTTCCCTGATAACTGCTACCATCCTTTGCTTCCCAACTGACTCTCGCTCTCTTCGTAGTCGCGCTGCGCACGAACGAGAAGCATAAACCGTTCCCGAGTGATGGTGGCGTTCATGCGCACCTACCGGACGTGGAGCTGGCCAACCTGCGCGAGCTGCCCCGCCGGGGCAATTTCGTCCACAGCAACAACATCCTTTACGGTACGAGCTCACTGTTCAGCGCCGAAGTATCGCTGCTACCCCACATCCGCAGTGATCAGGTAAGTCAGGCCGGCATCCAGCAACCGCCCACCACCGGACCGGGAAATAATAAATCGGATGCCGATTGATTAATTTCGCAGATTTACATGACCAGCTCGTCCCTGCTCGGCAGTGGGGCCTTCGGTGAGGTGTACGAGGGTATTGTCAAGGGTGTCGACGGTGAGGCGGAAACGCTTGTCGCAATCAAGGTAAGGAACGCATTGGAACCCGTGGAATAATGTAATTTTTTTTCTCAGAAATGTACAGGGTGCGCCTATCAGGATGTAGCCCAATTTAAACGTTGAATAACTCTGTCATTTTTCAGCCGATTTTGACAAATGCGACAGTCTATGAAACTTCAGTCTATGCCATTTTAGTAATGGATCACTTCAGGTGAAAAGGACGGACGGTAATTGTCACACTTTTGCATTGAAAATAATCGATCAATAGTCATAAGGCGGCGCTGATCTTTTTTTCTGTGGTTCCATTTGAAAAATAAGGTTTATGCCAACAAACCGGAAGGCTGTGAAACAATTTAAAGCAAACTTTGGGGCAGAAATTGCCAAAATAACCCCTCCCCCCCAAATGTTGTCTTAACAATGTAAAATGCCCGAAAAGAGCCTCTTTTTGTATGTGCGAAAGAAGGCGCTCGATTTGATCGATATCATATTTTGAGTTAATTATCAATAAATGGCATAGTTACTAAATGAAACTGGTTTATTTTTTTTAAACCGGCTAGAAAATGACAGTGTTATTCAACGTTTAAAATAGGCTACACCCTGAAGGCGCACGCCTGTAGCTGTAAGTTTATAAACCAAAACTCACTCTCCGTTTACTTTTTCCTAACCCCGCTTTCTAGACACTGAAAAAGGGCGCAAAGGAGCACGAGAAGCAGGAGCTACTGCAGGAGGCCCAGCTGATGAGCAACTTCAAGCACAAGCACATTACGCGCCTGGTGGGCGTGTGCCTGGAACCGGACACGTTGCTCATCATCATGGAGCTGATGCAGGGTGGCGATCTGTTGAGCTACTTGCGGCGCAGCCGGCCCCTCCCGGGCCAGGCCGCGCGGCTCACCATGCTCGATCTGATCTCGATGTGCCAGGACGTGGCGTCCGGTTGCCGGTACCTGGAGGAGATGCACTTCGTGCACCGGGACCTCGCCTGCCGCAACTGTCTGGTGTCGTCGACGGATCCGCGCGACCGTGTCGTCAAGATCGGTGACTTTGGGTTGGCGCGTGACATCTACAAAAATGACTACTACCGGAAGGAGGGTGAGGGTTTGCTGCCGGTCCGCTGGATGTCGCCCGAGAGTCTGGTCGATGGCGTGTTCACCTCCCAGTCCGACATCTGGGCGTTCGGGGTGCTGCTGTGGGAAATTATGACGCTCGGTGAGCAACCGTACCAGGCGAAGAACAACGTGGAGGTGCTGAACCATGTGCGCGAGGGTGGCCACCTCGATCGACCGAAGGTTTGCCCGAACGAAATGTACGTCTCGCACACCATGCGATGGATCCTCGAGCACTGCTTGATTTGCTAAATTTTACTTGTTTACCGGTTACTACCACGATCCGTTTAGGTTCGAGCTGATGAAATACTGCTGGCGATTCTCGCCGGACGAGCGGCCCACGTTCCGGTACTGTCTGGAGGTGTTGGAGGTGCTGCGGGAGAATACCAGCGAGGATACGCAGATCATAGCACCGTATCCGGCCAAGCTGCACCAAGGTAAGCGCACGACGGGGTTTGCCACACATCACGCACACACACATTCGCCGACACACCGCAACCCACCATCAGCGCTAAAGCTTCCTAGCTGTGTAGATTTTGATTCGGGCCCCCCCCCCCCCAATTGTTGTTGACAATTGTTTAGGAAGTTTTAGTTCAACTTTCTTGCTTCTAGTGAATGGTTAAACGTTCATTTTTCAAGCATTACTAGATGGTTTTTTCGGGGGGGATTTGTTAAAAGCTTCACCCGTGGCATACAATTCGAAAAGGTACTTTTTTCGTGGTGTAATATGCAAATCCTCTGTTCGTTTCATAGATTATGAGTTAGCACAGGTTGCTCCGTTGGTTTTTTTTTATTAAATTTCGTATTTTTCGATTTTTTAATAGATTTTTAAAGCTGAAAAAGTGATGCTTTTTTGCGATTTTGCCTAAAAACACGATTTTTAAAGATTTGTTTAAAGAAAAAGTATCAACGTTTTAAACAAAATCTCGACTGGATTACCTGGCAAAGAGTGTACAGATTGTGTGTACAAAATTTCAAATCGATCGGTGCAGTAGTTTTTATGCTACTGGGCAACGACTACGAAAACGGTGATGGATTTGTCAAAACCGGGTTCGTCGCTTGAAATCTTTTGGTTCCTACCAAAAAATGGCTCATGTTTGCTGATTTGTTACAAGAAAAGTATCAACCTAATTATATTTCTGTAAATGCCATAATAAACTACAACTTTTGAAGAATATTTGTGCAAAACTTCATCCATGGCATCCAATTTAGAAATGCGTGTCTGCCGATGCATGAGGCGCGCAACTGTTCAAAAATCAATATCTCGGTCAGTTTCGCTTCGATTGATCCAAAGCTTTAACACAATACTCTTGAAAGGATCAGCATTCACGGGAAAAAGTGTAAATAATAAATGGGTTGAGATTATGAAAAAAAAAAGAGTTATAAGTTATACAGTTATAAAAGAGTTATAAAAGAGTTGTAAGTTATAAAAAGAAAGCCTGCAACCAGAATTTACTCAACAAACTCCTTGTGGCCCTTGTGAAAAAAGGGGCCCATTCCCGGGAGAGTACGTACACAAAATAGCAGCAGCTGATGGTGGTGGTCTTGGGACCCGGGGGGCATAAACTACAACACAGTCGCTGCACAACTCTCGCACCTATCATCGCACCACCACACCGCACCGCACCGCACCGACACAACCCCCAAAACTCAAAGCCAACGACTTCATCCATCTCGTTCCAGAAGCCGTGTCCAACCCTTCATACTCGATTGACGATGCTTGCCTGCCCTTTACCTCAGGTAGACCACAGCTTCCGGCTGCTTTCTCTCTCTCTCTCTCTCTCTCCCACTAGCACCATTACGCCTACCCACCCACTAACTTCCCGGAACTGATTCACCAACCCAAACCAAACCAAACCAGCACCATCGCATGTCCCCCAAAAAATTAGCACTAACTGGCTGCCTTCGCTCCATCGCAGGTAGCACCATGCCGGTGCGTGGCGACCGGAAGCACGCCGAAAGCGGTCACCACATTCCAACGCCACCAACGTCGAGCAGTGGCAGCAGCGGTGGTGGCGGTGCAATCTCTCTACCCGGTGGCACACCGATGCCCAAGTACCTGGAGCTCGTGTACGATAACAGTGCCAGCAACTCGCACGATTCGGGCCGGTTCACCGAACCACCACCCACCCCGGCCGTCTCGCTCGGCCTCGCCCCCGCGCCATCGGTGGCACCGCACGCTCGTGACACCCGCGACGAACCGGCCCCGGTCCGGGCCACGATGCTGCTGCAGCTCACCGACAACGGGTACGAGGTGCCGATCACCGATCTGCGCTACCAGCCGACCCCACCGGCCAGCATCGTCGAACGATCGACGGCTGGACCGGCCAGCACCGGCTACAAGCACGACTACTCCAGCCTCGATCCGCTGCTACCGTCGGTCGTACTGGTACCGGTACCGAGTGGGGCCACCACCAGTATTACCGACGGTGCGCAGCCGCTGCGCCACCAGCACCACCAGCACCACCACGGACCCAGCAGCAGCAGCAGCAGCAGGCCTCTGTCCGGCGATGAGCCACTGTCGACGATGAGTTGAAACAGGGAAAGGACGGGGGTACGGAGCCCTTGTTTTTTTTGTTAACTCGCTCGAGCCCGGACTTTGCTTTAGAAAAAAAAACAAACAAGCAAACAAAAAACTCCCCTAAATCAAAAGAAAGAAGGGTAGCAAACAAAGGCTCCGTGTCTTGGGCGTTTTTTTTTTGTAATGTTAACGTTTAATTAACTATCGCGCACATGTCGAAATTAGATTAAATGTATCCTAGATGTCGGCGAGTGAGCCAAGAGATCCTTTCTCTCGTTTTTTTCTTTCTCTCTCTCTCTCTCTCTCTCGAGCCTCTCGTTAGGCTCTCGCTAGGCTCTAGATCGTTAGCATTTAAGAAAAAAGCAGGGGAAGACGCAAAAGGAGTAACTTAACACAATACCCCAAACTCAACGGGAAAGGCAGAGGACTCGGAGTGTGTGTGTTGGGAGACATTCTCCACACTCTCTCACATCCTCGCAGCTTCCCAATGAAGAAGGCCGCGGTTTAATTTATTGATTTCGACTTCTAGTAGGAAACGCATTAGCATAGAAAAGAGACAGCAAACGAACGAGCGCAGCAAACGCAAACTGCCAGTAACACTAGGGAATACACGCGCACGCGCGCGCGCGCGCTACCCCCCCCCCCCCCCCCCCCTATCCACCCCGACTCCGTGCGAAAGCAATAGCCAGTAGGACCGATACGAACCATAGTGTGCCTCTAGTTGTGAATAGATTTAGGAGGTAAGCAACAAAAGTGTCTACATCTCGCAAAGAAAATGCATACACATTCACAGTTTCAATATTTTAATTATCTTGGAAAGGGAGGGGGTAGAAGGAATGTATTTGGTGAGAAATTACTCCTTTTCTTTCACCCTTTCTCGCCCTTCAACATACATTCCCCAAAGAAACGTATCCGGAATTAGTCGGTTTAACTCGCACTGGGTTATCGGATCAAGTTGAAATTTTTATCCAAGGTTGTTACAATTGTCTGTAATTAGTGTGCAAATTTTGAACTGGATTCGTTAACCCGTTTTTTTACAGCAGCTTTTTAACTAAATCGATATCAGTCGTGAGCGGCGATTTTGTTTTATGTTTTACCTTCCCCAAAGAAAGTAACGTAAAATCAATCAAATTGTTATTCTAAAAGATCCAAATTTAATTGGACACCTTCTTAAATATGCTCCATTGGTGGCGATTGCAGCGATGCGGCATGCGACCTGTTTTGCGATAGTGTTTTGGCGGACAATTCAGCTCTTTCGGTACGTAACGCCGCGCGGCCATCTTTCTCATGCCCAAAATATCAATCAAAGCCGCATTTGCTGACTGGTGGGATCTCATCTAGCTCATGTGCAATCTCTTTCAAGCAGGCATGACGGTTTTCAAGCATCATCAAGTCTTAATTCTTTGCTTAACGTGTAGCAACCCCCACCGTGAAAAAAAAACGCAGCTCACGACTGACATCGACTTACTTAACCAGCTGCTGTAAATAAACGGGTTAACGAATCCCGCTCCAAATTTGCACACTTATTAAGGACAGTTGTAGCAACCTTGAATAAAAATCTCATCTTAATCCGATTGCCCAGTCCGAGTTAAACCGACTATTCCGGATGCGTTTTTTCGACGGAATGGATTTTTAAGTTTCTCGCACATTTCGTTCGGGTTGTTAAGCTCTTTTAATTTTCTGTTACAAACCCGGTGACACTATGCAATTCGATAGAGATGTAGATAGTTGATTTTTGTTTTTGTTTTACCGATTAGGAATGTAACATACAGGCAGAGCACAGAGCCAGAAGTCATGGAGGTGGAGCTTTTCGATAAAGATAAGCATCAGCAGCAGCAGTAAAGGAAGAGAGGGTGTACTATCGATAACTGTTTTTTTTAGACGATGGATGGATGGTCGCCGTCACCGATTCGATATCGAAGCCGGAGAAGCAGTGCAGCGTCATAGGCACCCTTATATTAAAGGTGCATCGGTGTGTATGTGGGTGTGATGTGTTGTGTGTGCATGCACTTGCGGTCTGTGTGGCCACTCTTTCTCTCCTTCTCTCTCTCTCCTCTCCCCCCCACCCTTCTCTCTCTTGGCTACCAGCACCAGCATAGGTCCTGCGAAGGAGGGGCGTTGGGGGGAGGCTGTTGTTGCATTAGCTAGTAAAGGGGTGCAATAGAAGCGCGGTTGCGCCGCGTTTGAAAGCTTCATTCAATAAAATCTCAACTACGGCCAATACGCTCCGCTCTCTTGTCTTTCACTGCTCTTTCCACCGGATCGCCATCGGAATGCAAACCGGTCATGCATTACTGCAACCTGTCATGTGCCACGGGAGAGGCTGTGCCGGCGGCGGCGGCGGCAAATTGCAATGTTGCGATGCAGCTAATCGTCATCATCGACGCATATACGCGACGCGTGTACAGGGCGAGGCAAAAAAAAAGAAACACTGCACCAAAGATCAAAGTGCTGCCATTTCTAAACCACTCGTCCGAAAGTTGGCAGATTTATTCCAGTGGTAGCTCATTATGTTGTTTGTAAGCATATAAAAGCATTTTAGTGGGAAATTGTCAGAAAAAGAAATAATTCATGATGGAGTGCAAGGGTGTCTATTTTATTTTTATTTTATTTGGCAGCAAAACCACAAGTGGCCATCGTTGCAGCATTTAAATGTGAATTAATCAATTGGATCTCGGACCATAATTCGTTACTGTGATTGACTGTGATTTCAGCTCGAATCACCCAACCAATACTTCAAAATGAGTTTTAAATAGAAGCCTTTTCGATTCAAAACATGACAGGGCCTCATACCTTATCAAGAAACAAAATTAGACTCAATAAAGCCAAACAGTTCCTTTGCTTGATCCCAATTGATGAAATTCCGAACCTTGGTTTTTGCTTCGATGAGAAACACGTTCGTTATCCTGTGATTTGTAAACGAAAACAAAAGCGATGGGATTTAGTTGCCAGAGAGTTCAGCAGATGATTTACAACCTCGGTTGGCCACCAGGACACATAACCCGGGGTTGGTAATGGGTTTGAGATGCGATAACACGCAAGTTTTTGCTCTCTTCGCATACTTTTTGTACGGTGGATCCGAGATAAATCAACAAATTCATGTGTCAAAGCTATTAAAAGGTTCATTGTAGTCCTAGAAATGCAAACAATTCATGTGAAAGCCCCGAGAGATTCCAACAGGACTCTGTATCTTCCCTCAAAGCAACAGCGAGACATGAGATTGGCGAAAAAAGAACGTTTCACACCTCATTTCCATGTCCCTTTGGCTGTCAATATCTATGGACGCCGTACGCTTGCGTCGACCCGAGCTTTTTACATTATCTTAAAATATCTCCTAGAACCAAAGGAATAACAAAAGCAGTCGGCCAAAGTACGAAAAGCTCATTCTGCTCCCTGCAGCCGAAGAAGTCGGATGCGCTTACGTTCCTCTGCTCTCGGCCTGTTTACGGTGTCGCGTGGTGCCAGTGTTAGTGAGTGTTGTGCCATTGTGCTACTGTGCCGTCGACGATCTCAGCACGGTTTCTCACGATCGTGTTGTTATCTGGTGGTCTACGTAAGTGTTTTGTGAAAAGTAAACTACCGTGTATCCCGTTTGTAGCGTAAAACCTACGCTAGGCGGGTTCCGTAAGTTTCCTGGCACTGTCGGTGTGTGTGTGGTAAGTAGCGTCAGGTGCTAGCGCGTAATCGTATTACGCTCTGCTCCTGCTTCGTTGCGTACGAGTAGTTTGGGGGCATCGTGCGCGGAGATTTTGCCTTGATCGCCGATCGTCGCACAGGGTGACCCATTTTTGTTCGCAGTTTGTTTTTGTTTTTTTACAACTTTTAGTGTAGTTTTTTATTTTTGCTTTTGTTGCTCGCCTTGTCATCTCACGCCTTCCCCACCATGGAGTCTGACTCCGGGCCTGCTTGCAGCCCGGATGATGGCTTCAACGTGGTGTCGGGGTAGAGGAAGATCGGCGAGCCATCGTCACCCCCCCCCCCCCCCCCCCGGCAACAAAGAAAACGGGTACGTCCGCACCCTCTCTCTCACTCTCAGCCTAGATATGTGTATTACATATCAATGGTTTTGTTTTTTATCCTTCTTTACTGTGCTTTTAACATTTTCTTAAAATATCTCCTAGAACCGAAGATATAACAAAAACAGTCGGCCAAGGTACGAAAAGCACGCAAAGAAACCTTTATCCACCGCCTTGAGTGCATTTTTTTCATTTTCACTGACTTTTCAGGGAATCTCTCAGCCTAGATATGTGTATTACATATCAATGGGTTTGTTTTTTATTCTTCTTTACTGCGCTTTTTACATTTTCTTAAAATATCTCCTAGAACCAAAGATATAACGAAAACAGTCGGCCAAGGTACGAAAAGCACGCAAAGAAACCTTTATCCACCGCCTTGAATGCATTTTTTTCATTTTCACTGATTTTTCAGGGAAACTCTCAGCCTAGATATGTGTATTACATATCAATGGTTTTGTTTTTTATTCTTCTTTACGGTGCTCTTTACATTTTCTTAAAATATCTCCTAGAACCAAAGATATAACGAAAACAGTCGGCCAAGATACGAAACGCACGCAAAGAAACCTTTATCCACCGCCTTGAATGCATTTTTTTCATTTTCACTGATTTTTCAGGGAAACTCTCAGCCTAGATATGTGTATTACATATCAATGGTTTTGTTTTTTATTCTTCTTTACGGTGCTTTTTACATTTTCTTAAAATATCTCCTAGAACCGAAGATATAACAAAAACAGTCGGCCAAGGTATGAAAAGCACGCAAAGAAACCTTTATCCACCGCCTTGAATGCATTTTTTTTTCATTTTCACTGATTTTTCAGGGAAACTCTCAGCCTAGATATGTGTATTACATATCAATGGTTTTGTTTTTTATTCTTCTTTACGGTGCTCTTTACATTTTTTTAAAATATCTCCTAGAACCAAAGATATAACAAAAACAGTCGGCCAAGGTACGAAACGCACGCAAAGAAACCTTTATCCACCGCCTTGAATGCATTTTTTTCATTTTCACTGATTTTTCAGGGAAACTCTCAGCCTAGATATGTGTATTACATATCAATGGTTTTGTTTTTTATTCTTCTTCACGGTGCTTTTTACATTTTCTTAAAATATCTCCTAGAACCGAAGATATAACAAAAACAGTCGGCCAAGGTACGAAACGCACGCAAACAAAACCTTTATCCACCGCCTTGAATGCATTTTTTTCATTTTCACTGATTTTTCAGGGAAACTCTCAGCCTAGATATGTGTATTACATATCAATGGTTTTGTTTTTTATTCTTCTTCACGGTGCTTTTTACATTTTCTTAAAATATCTCCTAGAACCAAAGATATAACGAAAACAGTCGGCCAAGGTACGAAACGCACGCAAAGAAACCTTTATCCACCGCCTTGAGTGCATTTTTTTCATTTTCACTGGTTTTTCAGGGAAATTCTCAGCCTAGATATGTGTTTTACATATCAATGGTTTTGTTTTTTATTCTTCTTTACGGTGCTGTTTACATTTTCTTAAAATATCTCCTAGAACCGAAGATATAACAAAAACAGTCGGCCAAGGTACGAAAAGCACGCAAAGAAACCTTTATCCACCGCCTTGAGTGCATTTTTTTCATTTTCACTGATTTTTCAGGAAAACTCTCAGCCTAGATATGTGTATTACATATCAATGGTTTTGTTTTTTATTCTTCTTTACGGTGCTCTTTACATTTTCTTAAAATATCTCCTAGAACCAAAGATATAACGAAAACAGTCGGCCAAGGTACGAAACGCACGCAAACAAAACCTTTATCCACCGCCTTGAATGCATTTTTTTCATTTTCACTGATTTTTCAGGGAAACTCTCAGCCTAGATATGTGTATTACATATCAATGGTTTTGTTTTTTATTCTTCTTCACGGTGCTTTTTACATTTTCTTAAAATATCTCCTAGAACCAAAGATATAACGAAAACAGTCGGCCAAGGTACGAAACGCACGCAAAGAAACCTTTATCCACCGCCTTGAATGCATTTTTTTCATTTTCACTGGTTTTTCAGGGAAATTCTCAGCCTAGATATGTGTTTTACATATCAATGGTTTTGTTTTTTATTCTTCTTTATGGTGCTCTTTACATTTTCTTAAAATATCTCCTAGAACCAAAGATATAACAAAAACAGTCGGCCAAGGTACGAAACGCACGCAAAGAAACGTTTATCCACCGCCTTGAATGCATTTTTTTTTCATTTTCACTGATTTTTCAGGGAAACTCTCAGCCTAGATATGTGTATTACATATCAATGGTTTTGTTTTTTATTCTTCTTCACGGTGCTCTTTACATTTTCTTAAAATATCTCCTAGAACCAAAGATATAACGAAAACAGTCGGCCAAGGTACGAAACGCACGCAAACAAAACCTTTATCCACCGCCTTGAATGCATTTTTTTCATTTTCACTGATTTTTCAGGGAAACTCTCAGCCTAGATATGTGTATTACATATCAATGGTTTTGTTTTTTATTCTTCTTCACGGTGCTCTTTACATTTTCTTAAAATATCTCCTAGAACCAAAGATATAACGAAAACAGTCGGCCAAGGTACGAAACGCACGCAAAGAAACCTTTATCCACCGCCTTGAGTGCATTTTTCTCATTTTCACTGGTTTTTCAGGGAAATTCTCAGCCTAGATATGTGTTTTACATATCAATGGTTTTGTTTTTTATTCTTCTTTACGGTGCTGTTTACATTTTCTTAAAATATCTCCTAGAACCGAAGATATAACAAAAACAGTCGGCCAAGGTACGAAAAGCACGCAAAGAAACCTTTATCCACCGCCTTGAGTGCATTTTTTTCATTTTCACTGATTTTTCAGGGAAACTCTCAGCCTAGATATGTGTATTACATATCAATGGGTTTGTTTTTTATTCTTCTTTACTGCGCCTTTTACATTTTCTTAAAATATCTCCTAGAACCGAAGATATAACAAAAACAGTCGGCCAAGGTATGAAAAGCACGCAAACAAAACCTTTATCCACCGCCTTGAATGCATTTTTTTCATTTTCACTGATTTTTCAGGGAAACTCTCAGCCTAGATATGTGTATTACATATCAATGGTTTTGTTTTTTATTCTTCTTCACGGTGCTCTTTACATTTTCTTAAAATATCTCCTAGAACCAAAGATATAACGAAAACAGTCGGCCAAGGTACGAAACGCACGCAAAGAAACCTTTATCCACCGCCTTGAGTGCATTTTTCTCATTTTCACTGGTTTTTCAGGGAAATTCTCAGCCTAGATATGTGTTTTACATATCAATGGTTTTGTTTTTTATTCTTCTTTACGGTGCTGTTTACATTTTCTTAAAATATCTCCTAGAACCGAAGATATAACAAAAACAGTCGGCCAAGGTACGAAAAGCACGCAAAGAAACCTTTATCCACCGCCTTGAGTGCATTTTTTTCATTTTCACTGATTTTTCAGGGAAACTCTCAGCCTAGATATGTGTATTACATATCAATGGGTTTGTTTTTTATTCTTCTTTACTGCGCCTTTTACATTTTCTTAAAATATCTCCTAGAACCGAAGATATAACAAAAACAGTCGGCCAAGGTATGAAAAGCACGCAAAGAAACCTTTATCCACCGCCTTGAATGCATTTTTTTTTCATTTTCACTGATTTTTCAGGGAAACTCTCAGCCTAGATATGTGTATTACATATCAATGGTTTTGTTTTTTATTCTTCTTCACGGTGCTTTTTACATTTTCTTAAAATATCTCCTAGAACCGAAGATATAACAAAAACAGTCGGCCAAGGTATGAAAAGCACGCAAAGAAACCTTTATCCACCGCCTTGAATGCATTTTTTTTCATTTTCACTGATTTTTCAGGGAAACTCTCAGCCTAGATATGTGTATTACATATCAATGGTTTTGTTTTTTATTCTTCTTTACGGTGCTGTTTACATTTTCTTAAAATATCTCCTAGAACCAAAGATATAACAAAAACAGTCGGCCAAGGTACGAAACGCACGCAAAGAAACCTTTATCCACCGCCTTGAATGCATTTTTTTTTCATTTTCACTGATTTTTCAGGGAAACTCTCAGCCTAGATATGTGTATTACATATCAATGGTTTTGTTTTTTATTCTTCTTTACGGTGCTGTTTACATTTTCTTAAAATATCTCCTAGAACCAAAGATATAACAAAAACAGTCGGCCAAGGTACGAAACGCACGCAAAGAAACCTTTATCCACCGCCTTGAATGCATTTTTTTTTTCATTTTCACTGATTTTTCAGGGAAACTCTCAGCCTAGATATGTGTATTACATATCAATGGTTTTGTTTTTTATTCTTCTTTACGGTGCTGTTTACATTTTCTTAAAATATCTCCTAGAACCAAAGATATAACGAAAACAGTCGGCCAAGGTACGAAACGCACGCAAAGAAACCTTTATCCACCGCCTTGAATGCATTTTTTTCATTTTCACTGATTTTTCAGGGAAACTCTCAGCCTAGATATGTGTATTACATATCAATGGTTTTGTTTTTTATTCTTCTTCACGGTGCTTTTTACATTTTCTTAAAATATCTCCTAGAACCAAAGATATAACGAAAACAGTCGGCCAAGGTACGAAACGCACGCAAAGAAACCTTTATCCACCGCCTTGAATGCATTTTTTTCATTTTCACTGATTTTTCTGGGAAACTCTCAGCCTAGATATGTGTATTACATATCAATGGGTTTGTTTTTTATTCTTCTTTACTGCGCTTTTTACATTTTCTTAAAATATCTCCTAGAACCGAAGATATAACAAAAACAGTCGGCCAAGGTATGAAAAGCACGCAAAGAAACCTTTATCCACCGCCTTGAATGCATTTTTTTTTTCATTTTCACTGATTTTTCAGGGAAACTCTCAGCCTAGATATGTGTATTACATATCAATGGTTTTGTTTTTTATTCTTCTTCGCGGTGCTGTTTACATTTTCTTAAAATATCTCCTAGAACCAAAGATATAACAAAAACAGTCGGCCAAGGTACGAAAAGCACGCAAAGAAACCTTTATCCACCGCCTTGAATGTATTTTTTTCATTTTCACTGATTTTTCAGGGAAACTCTCAGCCTAGATATGTGTATTACATATCACTGGGTTTGTTTTTTATTCTTCTTTACTGTTCTTTTTACATTTTCTTAAAATATCTCCTAGAACCGAAGATATAACGAAAACAGTCGGCCAAGGTACGAAACGCACGCAAACAAAACCTTTATCCACCGCCTTGAATGCATTTTTTTCATTTTCACTGATTTTTCAGGGAAACTCTCAGCCTAGATATGTGTATTACATATCAATGGTTTTGTTTTTTATTTTTCTTCACGGTGCTTTTTACATTTTCTTAAAATATCTCCTAGAACCAAAGATATAACGAAAACAGTCGGCCAAGGTACGAAACGCACGCAAAGAAACCTTTATCCACCGCCTTGAGTGCATTTTTTTCATTTTCACTGATTTTTCAGGGAAACTCTCAGCCTAGAGGTGTGTATTACATATCAATGGTTTTGTTTTTTATTCTTCTTTACTGCGCTTTTTACATTTTCTTAAAATATCTCCTAGAACCGAAGATATAACAAAAACAGTCGGCCAAGGTATGAAAAGCACGCAAAGAAACCTTTATCCACCGCCTTGAATGCATTTTTTTTTTCATTTTCACTGATTTTTCAGGGAAACTCTCAGCCTAGATATGTGTATTACATATCAATGGTTTTGTTTTTTATTCTTCTTCGCGGTGCTGTTTACATTTTCTTAAAATATCTCCTAGAACCAAAGATATAACGAAAACAGTCGGCCAAGGTACGAAACGCACGCAAAGAAACCTTTATCCACCGCCTTGAGTGCAGTTTTTTCATTTTCACTGATTTTTCAGGGAAACTCTCAGCCTAGATATGTGTATTACATATCAATGGGTTTGTGTTTTATTCTTCTTTACTGCGCTTTTTACATTTTCTTAAAATATCTCCTAGAACCGAAGATATAACAAAAACAGTCGGCCAAGGTTCGAAAAGCACGCAAAGAAACCTTTATCCACCGCCTTGAATGCATTTTTTTTTTTCATTTTCACTGATTTTTCAGGGAAACTCTCAGCCTAGATATGTGTATTACATATCAATGGTTTTGTGTTTTATTCTTCTTTACGGTGCTGTTTACATTTTCTTAAAATATCTCCTAGAACCAAAGATATAACAAAAACAGTCGGCCAAGGTACGAAACGCACGCAAAGAAACCTTTATCCACCGCCTTGAATGCATTTTTTTTTTCATTTTCACTGATTTTTCAGGGAAACTCTCAGCCTAGATATGTGTATTACATATCAATGGTTTTGTTTTTTATTCTTCTTTACGGTGCTTTTTACATTTTCTTAAAATATCTCCTAGAACCAAAGATATAACGAAAACAGTCGGCCAAGGTACGAAACGCACGCAAAGAAACCTTTATCCACCGCCTTGAGTGCATTTTTTTCATTTTCAATGGGTTTTCAGGGAAATTCTCAGCCTAGATATGTGTTTTACATATCAATGGTTTTGTTTTTTATTCTTCTTTACGGTGCTGTTTACATTTTCTTAAAATATCTCCTAGAACCGAAGATATAACAAAAACAGTCGGCCAAGGTACGAAAAGCACGCAAAGAAACCTTTATCCACCGCCTTGAGTGCATTTTTTTCATTTTCACTGATTTTTCAGGGAAACTCTCAGCCTAGATATGTGTATTACATATCAATGGGTTTGTTTTTTATTCTTCTTTACTGCGCTTTTTACATTTTGTTAAAATATCTCCTAGAACCGAAGATATAACAAAAACAGTCGGCCAAGGTATGAAAAGCACGCAAAGAAACCTTTATCCACCGCCTTGAATGCATTTTTTTTTCATTTTCACTGATTTTTCAGGGAAACTCTCAGCCTAGATATGTGTATTACATATCAATGGTTTTGTTTTTTATTCTTCTTTACGGTGCTGTTTACATTTTCTTAAAATATCTCCTAGAACCGAAGATATAACAAAAACAGTCGGCCAAGGTACGAAAAGCACGCAAAGAAACCTTTATCCACCGCCTTGAATGCATTTTTTTCATTTTCACTGATTTTTCAGGGAAACTCTCAGCCTAGATATGTGTATTACATATCACTGGGTTTGTTTTTTATTCTTCTTTACTGCGCTGTTTACATTTTCTTAAAATATCTCCTAGAACCGAAGATATAACAAAAACAGTCGGCCAAGGTTCGAAAAGCACGCAAAGAAACCTTTATCCACCGCCTTGAATGCATTTTTTTCATTTTCACTGATTTTTCAGGGAAACTCTCAGCCTAGATATGTGTATTACATATCAATGGTTTTGTTTTTTATTCTTCTTTACGGTGCTTTTTACATTTTGTTAAAATATCTCCTAGAACCAAAGATATAACGAAAACAGTCGGCCAAGGTACGAAACGCACGCAAAGAAACCTTTATCCACCGCCTTGAATGCATTTTTTTCATTTTCACTGATTTTTCAGGGAAACTCTCGGCCTAGATATGTGTATTACATATCAATGGTTTTGTTTTTTATTCTTCTTTACGGTGCTATTTACATTTTCTTAAAATATCTCCTAGAACCTAAGATATAACAAAAACAGTCGGCCAAGGTTCGAAAAGCACGCAAAGAAACCTTTATCCACCGCCTTGAATGCATTTTTTTCATTTTCACTGATTTTTCAGGGAAACTCTCAGCCTAGATATGTGTATTACATATCAATGGTTTTGTTTTTTATTCTTCTTTACGGTGCTGTTTACATTTTCTTAAAATATCTCCTAGAACCAAAGATATAACGAAAACAGTCGGCCAAGGTACGAAAAGCACGCAAAGAAACCTTTATCCACCGCCTTAAATGCATTTTTCTCATTTTCACTGATTTTTCAGGGAAACTCTCAGCCTAGATATGTGTATTACATATCAATGGTTTTGTTTTTTATTCTTCTTTACGGTGCTGTTTACATTTTCTTAAAATATCTCCTAGAACCGAAGATATAACAAAAACAGTCGGCCAAGGTACGAAACGCACGCAAAGAAACCTTTATCCACCGCCTTGAATGCATTTTTTTCATTTTCACTGATTTTTCAGGGAAACTCTCGGCCTAGATATGTGTATTACATATCAATGGTTTTGTTTTTTATTCTTCTTTACGGTGCTCTTTACATTTTCTTAAAATATCTCCTAGAACCAAAGATATAACGAAAACAGTCGGCCAAGGTACGAAAAGCACGCAAAGAAACCTTTATCCACCGCCTTGAATGCATTTTTTTCATTTTCACTGATTTTTCAGGGAAACTCTCAGCCTAGATATGTGTATTACATATCAATGGTTTTGTTTTTTATTCTTCTTTACGGTGCTGTTTACATTTTCTTAAAATATCTCCTAGAACCAAAGATATAACGAAAACAGTCGGCCAAGGTACGAAAAGCACGCAAAGAAACCTTTATCCACCGCCTTAAATGCATTTTTCTCATTTTCACTGATTTTTCAGGGAAACTCTCAGCCTAGATATGTGTATTACATATCAATGGTTTTGTTTTTTATTCTCCTTTACGGTGCTGTTTACATTTTCTTAAAATATCTCCTAGAACCAAAGATATAACGAAAACAGTCGGCCAAGGTACGAAAAGCACGCAAAGAAACCTTTATCCACCGCCTTGAATGCATTTTTTTTTCATTTTCACTGATTTTTCCGGGAAACTCTCAGCCTAGAGGTGCGTATTACATATCAATGGTTTTGTTTTTTATTCTTCTTTACGGTGCTGTTTACATTTTCTTAAAATATCTCCTAGAACCAAAGATATAACGAAAACAGTCGGCCAAGGTACGAAAAGCACGCAAAGAAACCTTTATCCACCGCCTTGAATGCATTTTTTTTTCATTTTCACTGATTTTTCAGGGAAACTCTCAGCCTAGAGGTGCGTATTACATATCAATGGTTTTGTTTTTTATTCTTCTTTACGGTGCTCTTTACATTTTCTTAAAATATCTCCTAGAACCAAAGATATAACAAAAACAGTCGGCCAAGGTACGAAAAGCACGCAAAGAAACCTTCATGCACCCCCTTGAGTGCATTTTTTTCATTTTCACTGATTTTTCAGGGAAACTCTCAGCCTAGAGGTGTGTATTACATATCAATGGTTTTGTTTTTTATTCTTCTTTACGGTGCTGTTTACATTTTGTTAAAATATCTCCTAGAACCAAAGATATAACGAAAACAGTCGGCCAAGGTACGAAAAGCACGCAAAGAAACCTTTATCCACCGCCTTGAATGCATTTTTTTTCATTTTCACTGATTTTTCAGGGAAACTCTCAGCCTAGATATGTGTATTACATATCAATGGGTTTGTTTTTTATTCTTCTTTACTGCGCTTTTTACATTTTCTTAAAATATCTCCTAGAACCGAAGATATAACAAAAACAGTCGGCCAAGGTACGAAACGCACGCAAAGAAACCTTTATCCACCGCCTTGAATGCATTTTTTTTTTCATTTTCACTGATTTTTCAGGGAAACTCTCAGCCTAGATATGTGTATTACATATCAATGGTTTTGTTTTTTATTCTTCTTTACGGTGCTGTCTACATTTTCTTAAAATATCTCCTAGAACCGAAGATATAACGAAAACAGTCGGCCAAGGTACGAAAAGCACGCAAAGAAACCTTTATCCACCGCCTTGCATGCATTTTTTTCATTTTCACTGATTTTTCAGGGAAACTCTCAGCCTAGATATGTGTATTACATATCAATGGTTTTGTTTTTTATTCTTCTTTACGGTGCTCTTTACATTTTCTTAAAATATCTCCTAGAACCAAAGATATAACGAAAACAGTCGGCCAAGGTACGAAAAGCACGCAAAGAAACCTTTATCCACCGCCTTGAATGCATTTTTTTCATTTTCACTGATTTTTCAGGGAAACTCTCAGCCTAGAGGTGCGTATTACATATCAATGGTTTTGTTTTTTATTCTTCTTTACGGTGCTGTTTACATTTTCTTAAAATATCTCCTAGAACCAAAGATATAACAAAAACAGTCGGCCAAGGTACGAAAAGCACGCAAAGAAACCTTTATCCACCGCTTTGAATGCATTTTTTTTTCATTTTCACTGATTTTTCAGGGAAACTCTCAGCCTAGAGGTGCGTATTGCATATCAATGGTTTTGTTTTTTATTCTTCTTTACGGTGCTGTTTACATTTTCTTAAAATATCTCCTAGAACCAAAGATATAATGAAAACAGTCGGCCAAGGTACGAAAAGCACGCAAAGAAACCTTTATCCACCGCCTTGAATGCATTTTTTTTTCATTTTCACTGATTTTTCAGGGAAACTCTCAGCCTAGAGGTGCGTATTACATATCAATGGTTTTGTTTTTTATTCTTCTTTACGGTGCTCTTTACATTTTCTTAAAATATCTCCTAGAACCAAAGATATAACAAAAACAGTCGGCCAAGGTACGAAAAGCACGCAAAGAATCCTTCATGCACCGCCTTGAATGCATTTTTTCATTTTCACTGATTTTTCAGGGAAACTCTCAGCCTAGATATGTGTATTACATATCAATGGTTTTGTTTTTTATTCTTCTTTACGGTGCTATTTACATTTTCTTAAAATATCTCCTAGAACCAAAGATATAACAAAAACAGTCGGCCAAGGTTCGAAAAGCACGCAAAGAAACCTTTATCCACCGCCTTGAATGCATTTTTTTCATTTTCACTGATTTTTCAGGGAAACTCTCAGCCTAGATATGTGTATTACATATCAATGGTTTTGTTTTTTATTCTTCTTTACGGTGCTGTTTATATTTTCTTAAAATATCTCCTAGAACCGAAGATATAACGAAAACAGTCGGCCAAGGTTCGAAAAGCACGCAAAGAAACCTTTATCCACCGCCTTGAATGCATTTTTTTTCATTTTCACTGATTTTTCAGGGAAACTCTCAGCCTAGATATGTGTATTACATATCAATGGTTTTGTTTTTTATTCTTCTTTACGGTGCTGTTTACATTTTGTTAAAATATTTCCTAGAACCAAAGATATAACGAAAACAGTCGGCCAAGGTACGAAAAGCACGCAAAGAAACCTTTATCCACCGCCTTGAATGCATTTTTTTTTTCATTTTCACTGATTTTTCAGGGAAACTCTCAGCCTAGATATGTGTATTACATATCAATGGTTTTGTTTTTTATTCTTCTTTACGGTGCTCTTTACATTTTCTTAAAATATCTCCTAGAACCAAAGATATAACGAAAACAGTCGGCCAAGGTACGAAAAGCACGCAAAGAAACCTTTATCCACCGCCTTGAATGCATTTTTTTCATTTTCACTGATTTTTCAGGGAAACTCTCAGCCTAGATATGTGCATTACATATCAATGGTTTTGTTTTTTATTCTTCTTTACGGTGCTATTTACATTTTCTTAAAATATCTCCTAGAACCAAAGATATAACAAAAACAGTCGGCCAAGGTTCGAAAAGCACGCAAAGAAACCTTTATCCACCGCCTTGAATGCATTTTTTTCATTTTCACTGATTTTTCAGGGAAACTCTCAGCCTAGATATGTGTATTACATATCAATGGTTTTGTTTTTTATTCTTCTTTACGGTGCTGTTTACATTTTGTTAAAATATCTCCTAGAACCAAAGATATAACGAAAACAGTCGGCCAAGGTACGAAAAGCACGCAAAGAAACCTTTATCCACCGCCTTGAATGCATTTTTTTCATTTTCACTGATTTTTCAGGGAAACTCTCAGCCTAGATATGTGTATTACATATCAATGGTTTTGTTTTTTATTCTTCTTTACGGTGCTCTTTACATTTTCTTAAAATATCTCCTAGAACCAAAGATATAACAAAAACAGTCGGCCAAGGTTCGAAAAGCACGCAAAGAAACCTTTATCCACCGCCTTGAATGCATTTTTTTCATTTTCACTGATTTTTCAGGGAAACTCTCAGCCTAGATATGTGTATTACATATCAATGGTTTTGTTTTTTATTCTTCTTTACGGTGCTGTTTACATTTTCTTAAAATATCTCCTAGAACCAAAGATATAACGAAAACAGTCGGCCAAGGTACGAAAAGCACGCAAAGAAACCTTTATCCACCGCCTTGAATGCATTTTTTTTCATTTTCACTGATTTTTCAGGGAAACTCTCAGCCTAGATATGTGTATTACATATCAATGGTTTTGTTTTTTATTCTTCTTTACGGTGCTGTTTACATTTTCTTAAAATATCTCCTAGAACCAAAGATATAACGAAAACAGTCGGCCAAGGTACGAAAAGCACGCAAAGAAACCTTTATCCACCGCCTTGAATGCATTTTTTTCATTTTCACTGATTTTTCAGGGAAACTCTCAGCCTAGATATGTGTATTACATATCAATGGTTTTGTTTTTTATTCTTCTTTACGGTGCTGTTTACATTTTCTTAAAATATCTCCTAGAACCAAAGATATAACAAAAACAGTTGGCCAAGGTACGAAAAGCACGCAAAGAAACCTTTATCCACCGCCTTGAATGCATTTTTTTTCATTTTCACTGATTTTTCAGGGAAACTCTCAGCCTAGAGGTGCGTATTACATATCAATGGTTTTGTTTTTTATTCTTCTTTACGGTGCTCTTTACATTTTCTTAAAATATCTCCTAGAACCAAAGATATAACGAAAACAGTCGGCCAAGGTACGAAAAGCACGCAAAGAAACCTTTATCCACCGCCTTGAATGCATTTTTTTCATTTTCACTGATTTTTCAGGGAAACTCTCAGCCTAGATATGTGTATTACATATCAATGGTGTTGTTTTTTATTCTCCTTTACGGTGCTGTTTACATTTTCTTAAAATATCTCCTAGAACCAAAGATATAACGAAAACAGTCGGCCAAGGTACGAAAAGCACGCAAAGAAACCTTTATCCACCGCCTTGAATGCATTTTTTTTCATTTTCACTGATTTTTCAGGGAAACTCTCAGCCTAGAGGTGCGTATTACATATCAATGGTTTTGTTTTTTATTCTTCTTTACGGTGCTCTTTACATTTTCTTAAAATATCTCCTAGAACCAAAGATATAACAAAAACAGTTGGCCAAGGTACGAAAAGCACGCAAAGAAACCTTTATCCACCGCCTTGAATGCATTTTTTTTTCATTTTCACTGATTTTTCAGGGAAACTCTCAGCCTAGAGGTGCGTATTACATATCAATGGTTTTGTTTTTTATTCTTCTTTACGGTGCTGTTTACATTTTCTTAAAATATCTCCTAGAACCAAAGATATAACGAAAACAGTCGGCCAAGGTACGAAAAGCACGCAAAGAAACCTTTATCCACCGCCTTGAATGCATTTTTTTTTCATTTTCACTGATTTTTCAGGGAAACTCTCAGCCTAGAGGTGCGTATTACATATCAATGGTTTTGTTTTTTATTCTTCTTTACGGTGCTGTTTACATTTTCTTAAAATATCTCCTAGAACCAAAGATATAACAAAAACAGTCGGCCAAGGTTCGAAAAGCACGCAAAGAAACCTTTATCCACCGCCTTGAATGCATTTTTTTCATTTTCACTGATTTTTCAGGGAAACTCTCAGCCTAGATATGTGTATTACATATCAATGGTTTTGTTTTTTATTCTTCTTTACGGTGCTGTTTACATTTTGTTAAAATATCTCCAAGAACCAAAGATATAACGAAAACAGTCGGCCAAGGTACGAAAAGCACGCAAAGAAACCTTTATCCACCGCCTTGAATGCATTTTTTTCATTTTCACTGATTTTTCAGGGAAACTCTCAGCCTAGATATGTGTATTACATATCAATGGTTTTGTTTTTTATTCTTCTTTACGGTGCTGTTTACATTTTCTTAAAATATCTCCTAGAACCAAAGATATAACAAAAACAGTCGGCCAAGGTTCGAAAAGCACGCAAAGAAACCTTTATCCACCGCCTTGAATGCATTTTTTTCATTTTCACTGATTTTTCAGGGAAACTCTCAGCCTAGATATGTGTATTACATATCAATGGTGTTGTTTTTTATTCTCCTTTACGGTGCTGTTTACATTTTCTTAAAATATCTCCTAGAACCAAAGATATAACGAAAACAGTCGGCCAAGGTACGAAAAGCACGCAAAGAAACCTTTATCCACCGCCTTGAATGCATTTTTTTCATTTTCACTGATTTTTCAGGGAAACTCTCAGCCTAGAGGTGCGTATTACATATCAATGGTTTTGTTTTTTATTCTTCTTTACGGTGCTCTTTACATTTTCTTAAAATGTCTCCTAGAACCAAAGATATAACGAAAACAGTCGGCCAAGGTACGAAAAGCACGCAAAGAAACCTTTATCCACCGCCTTGAATGCATTTTTTTCATTTTCACTGATTTTTCAGGGAAACTCTCAGCCTAGAGGTGTGTATTACATATCAATGGTTTTGTTTTTTATTCTTCTTTACGGTGCTATTTACATTTTCTTAAAATATCTCCTAGAACCAAAGATATAACAAAAACAGTCGGCCAAGGTTCGAAAAGCACGCAAAGAAACCTTTATCCACCGCCTTGAATGCATTTTTTTCATTTTCACTGATTTTTCAGGGAAACTCTCAGCCTAGATATGTGTATTACATATCAATGGTTTTGTTTTTATTCTTCTTTACGGTGCTGTTTACATTTTCTTAAAATATCTCCTAGAACCAAAGATATAACGAAAACAGTCGGCCAAGGTACGAAAAGCACGCAAAGAAACCTTTATCCACCGCCTTGAATGCATTTTTTTTCATTTTCACTGATTTTTCAGGGAAACTCTCAGCCTAGATATGTGTATTACATATCAATGGTTTTGTTTTTTATTCTTCTTTACGGTGCTGTTTACATTTTGTTAAAATATTTCCTAGAACCAAAGATATAACGAAAACAGTCGGCCAAGGTACGAAAAGCACGCAAAGAAACCTTTATCCACCGCCTTGAATGCATTTTTTTCATTTTCACTGATTTTTCAGGGAAACTCTCAGCCTAGAGGTGCGTATTACATATCAATGGTTTTGTTTTTTATTCTTCTTTACGGTGCTATTTACATTTTGTTAAAATATCTCCTAGAACCAAAGATATAACAAAAACAGTCGGCCAAGGTTCGAAAAGCACGCACAGAAACCTTTATCCACCGCCTTGAATGCATTTTTTTCATTTTCACTGATTTTTCAGGGAAACTCTCAGCCCAGATATGTGTATTACATATCAATGGTTTTGTTTTTTATTCTTCTTTACGGTGCTGTTTACATTTTGTTAAAATATCTCCTAGAACCAAAGATATAACGAAAACAGTCGGCCAAGGTTCGAAAAGCACGCAAAGAAACCTTTATCCACCGCCTTGAATGCATTTTTTTTTCATTTTCACTGATTTTTCAGGGAAACTCTCAGCCTAGATATGTGTATTACATATCAATGGTTTTGTTTTTTATTCTTCTTTACGGTGCTGTTTACATTTTCTTAAAATATCCCCTAGAACCAAAGATATAACGAAAACAGTCGGCCAAGGTACGAAAAGCACGCAAAGAAACCTTTATCCACCGCCTTGAATGCATTTTTTTCATTTTCACTGATTTTTCAGGGAAACTTTCAGCCTAGATATGTGTATTACATATCAATGGTTTTGTTTTTTATTCTCCTTTACGGTGCTGTTTACATTTTGTTAAAATATCTCCTAGAACCAAAGATATAACAAAAACAGTCGGCCAAGGTTCGAAAAGCACGCAAAGAAACCTTTATCCACCGCCTTGAATGCATTTTTTTCATTTTCACTGATTTTTCAGGGAAACTCTCAGCCTAGAGGTGTGTATTACATATCAATGGTTTTGTTTTTTATTCTTCTTTACGGTGCTGTCTACATTTTCTTAAAATATCTCCTAGAACCAAAGATATAACGAAAACAGTCGGCCAAGGTACGAAAAGCACGCAAAGAAACCTTTATCCACCGCCTTGAATGCATTTTTTTCATTTTCACTGATTTTTCAGGGAAACTCTCAGCCTATAGGTGCGTATTACATATCAATGGTTTTGTTTTTTATTCTTCTTTACGGTGCTCTTTACATTTTCTTAAAATATCTCCTAGAACCAAAGATATAACAAAAACAGTTGGCCAAGGTACGAAAAGCACGCAAAGAAACCTTTATCCACCGCCTTGAATGCATTTTTTTTTTCATTTTCACTGATTTTTCAGGGAAACTCTCAGCCTAGAGGTGCGTATTACATATCAATGGTTTTGTTTTTTATTCTTCTTTACGGTGCTCTTTACATTTTCTTAAAATATCTCCTAGAACCAAAGATATAACGAAAACAGTCGGCCAAGGTACGAAAAGCACGCAAAGAAACCTTTATCCACCGCCTTGAATGCATTTTTTTCATTTTCACTGATTTTTCAGGGAAACTCTCAGCCTAGATATGTGTATTACATATCAATGGTGTTGTTTTTTATTCTCCTTTACGGTGCTGTTTACATTTTCTTAAAATATCTCCTAGAACCAAAGATATAACGAAAACAGTCAGCCAAGGTACGAAAAGCACGCAAAGAAACCTTTATCCACCGCCTTGAATGCATTTTTTTTCATTTTCACTGATTTTTCAGGGAAACTCTCAGCCTAGAGGTGCGTATTACATATCAATGGTTTTGTTTTTTATTCTTCTTTACGGTGCTGTTTACATTTTGTTAAAATATCTCCTAGAACCAAAGATATAACAAAAACAGTTGGCCAAGGTACGAAAAGCACGCAAAGAAACCTTTATCCACCGCCTTGAATGCATTTTTTTTTCATTTTCACTGATTTTTCAGGGAAACTCTCAGCCTAGAAGTGTGTATTACATATCAATGGTTTTGTTTTTTATTCTTCTTTACGGTGCTGTTTACATTTTGTTAAAATATCTCCTAGAACCAAAGATATAACGAAAACAGTCGGCCAAGGTACGAAAAGCACGCAAAGAAACCTTTATCCACCGCCTTGAATGCATTTTTTTTCATTTTCACTGATTTTTCAGGGAAACTCTCAGCCTAGAGGTGTGTATTATATATCAATGGTTTTGTTTTTTATTCTTCTTTACGGTGCTATTTACATTTTGTTAAAATATCTCCTAGAACCAAAGATATAACGAAAACAGTCGGCCAAGGTACGAAAAGCACGCAAAGAAACCTTTATCCACCGCCTTGAATGCATTTTTTTTCATTTTCACTGATTTTTCAGGGAAACTCTCAGCCTAGATATGTGTATTACATATCAATGGTTTTGTTTTTTATTCTTCTTTACGGTGCTATTTACATTTTCTTAAAATATCTCCTAGAACCAAAGATATAACAAAAACAGTCGGCCAAGGTTCGAAAAGCACGCAAAGAAACCTTTATCCACCGCCTTGAATGCATTTTTTTCATTTTCACTGATTTTTCAGGGAAACTCTCAGCCTAGATATGTGTATTACATATCAATGGTTTTGTTTTTTATTCTTCTTTACGGTGCTGTTTACATTTTGTTAAAATATCTCCCAGAACCAAAGATATAACGAAAACAGTCGGCCAAGGTACGAAAAGCACGCAAAGAAACCTTTATCCACCGCCTTGAATGCATTTTTTTTTCATTTTCACTGATTTTTCAGGGAAACTCTCAGCCTAGAGGTGCGTATTACATATCAATGGTTTTGTTTTTTATTCTTCTTTACGGTGCTCTTTACATTTTCTTAAAATATCTCCTAGAACCAAAGATATAACGAAAACAGTCGTCCAAGGTACGAAAAGCACGCAAAGAAACCTTTATCCACCGCCTTGAATGCATTTTTTTCTTTTTCACTGATTTTTCAGGGAAACTCTCAGCCTAGATATGTGTATTACATATCAATGGTTTTGTTTTTTATTCTCCTTTACGGTGCTGTTTACATTTTCTTAAAATATCTCCTAGAACCAAAGATATAACGAAAACAGTCGGCCAAGGTACGAAAAGCACGCAAAGAAACCTTTATCCACCGCCTTGAATGCATTTTTTTTTCATTTTCACTGATTTTTCAGGGAAACTCTCAGCCTAGAGGTGCGTATTACATATCAATGGTTTTGTTTTTTATTCTTCTTTACGGTGCTGTTTACATTTTCTTAAAATATCTCCTAGAACCAAAGATATAACGAAAACAGTCGGCCAAGGTACGAAAAGCACGCAAAGAAACCTTTATCCACCGCCTTGAATGCATTTTTTTTTCATTTTCACTGATTTTTCAGGGAAACTCTCAGGCTAGAGGTGCGTATTACATATCAATGGTTTTGTTTTTTATTCTTCTTTACGGTGCTGTTTACATTTTCTTAAAATATCTCCTAGAACCAAAGATATAACGAAAACAGTCGGCCAAGGTACGAAAAGCACGCAAAGAAACCTTTATCCACCGCCTTGAATGCATTTTTTTTTCATTTTCACTGATTTTTCAGGGAAACTCTCAGCCTAGAGGTGCGTATTACATATCAATGGTTTTGTTTTTTATTCTCCTTTACGGTGCTGTTTACATTTTGTTAAAATATCTCCTAGAACCAAAGATATAACGAAAACAGTCGGCCAAGGTACTAAAAGCACGCAAAGAAACCTTTATCCACCGCCTTGAATGCATTTTTTTTTCATTTTCACTGATTTTTCAGGGAAACTCTCAGCCTAGATATGTGTACTACATATCAATGGTTTTGTTTTTTATTCTTCTTTACGGTGCTGTTTACATTTTGTTAAAATATCTCCTAGAACCAAAGATATAACGAAAACAGTCGGCCAAGGTACGAAAAGCACGCAAAGAAACCTTTATCCACCGCCTTGAATGCATTTTTTTTCATTTTCACTGATTTTTCAGGGAAACTCTCAGCCTAGATATGTGTATTACATATCAATGGTTTTGTTTTTTATTCTTCTTTACGGTGCTATTTACATTTTCTTAAAATATCTCCTAGAACCAAAGATATAACAAAAACAGTCGGCCAAGGTTCGAAAAGCACGCAAAGAAACCTTTATCCACCGCCTTGAATGCATTTTTTTCATTTTCACTGATTTTTCAGGGAAACTCTCAGCCTAGATATGTGTATTACATATCAATGGTTTTGTTTTTTATTCTTCTTTACGGTGCTGTTTACATTTTGTTAAAATATCTCCTAGAACCAAAGATATAACGAAAACAGTCGGCCAAGGTACGAAAAGCACGCAAAGAAACCTTTATCCACCGCCTTGAATGCATTTTTTTTTCATTTTCACTGATTTTTCAGGGAAACTCTCAGCCTAGAGGTGCGTATTACATATCAATGGTTTTGTTTTTTATTCTTCTTTACGGTGCTCTTTACATTTTCTTAAAATATCTCCTAGAACCAAAGATATAACGAAAACAGTCGTCCAAGGTACGAAGAGCACGCAAAGAAACCTTTATCCACCGCCTTGAATGCATTTTTTTCATTTTCACTGATTTTTCAGGGAAACTCTCAGCCTAGAGGTGTGTATTATATATCAATGGTTTTGTTTTTTATTCTTCTTTACGGTGCTGTTTACATTTTGTTAAAATATCTCCTAGAACCAAAGATATAACGAAAACAGTCGGCCAAGGTACGAAAAGCACGCAAAGAAACCTTTATCCACCGCCTTGAATGCATTTTTTTTCATTTTCACTGATTTTTCAGGGAAACTCTCAGCCTAGAGGTGCGTATTACATATCAATGGTTTTGTTTTTTATTCTTCTTTACGGTGCTGTTTACATTTTGTTAAAATATCTCCTAGAACCAAAGATATAACGAAAACAGTCGGCCAAGGTACAAAAAGCACGCAAAGAAACCTTTATCCACCGCCTTGAATGCATTTTTTTCATTTTCACTGTTTTTTCAGGGAAACTCTCAGCCTAGAGGTGCGTATTACATATCAATGGTTTTGTTTTTTATTCTTCTTTACGGTACTGTTTACATTTTGTTAAAATATCTCCTAGAACCAAAGATATAACGAAAACAGTCGGCCAAGGTACGAAAAGCACGCAAAGAAACCTTCATGCACCGCCTTGAATGCATTTTTTTCATTTTCACTGATTTTTCAGGGAAACTCTCAGCCTAGATATGTGTATTACATATCAATGGTTTTGTTTTTTATTCTTCTTTACGGTGCTGTTAACATTTTCTTAAAATATCTCCTAGAACCAAAGATATAACGAAAACAGTCGGCCAAGGTACGAAAAGCACGCAAAGAAACCTTTATCCACCGCCTTGAATGCATTTTTTTTCATTTTCACTGATTTTTCAGGGAAACTCTCAGCCTAGATATGTGTATTACATATCAATGGTTTTGTTTTTTATTCTTCTTTACGGTACTGTTTACATTTTGTTAAAATATCTCCTAGAACCAAAGATATAACGAAAACAGTCGGCCAAGGTACGAAAAGCACGCAAAGAAACCTTCATGCACCGCCTTGAATGCATTTTTTTCATTTTCACTGATTTTTCAGGGAAACTCTCAGCCTAGAGGTGCGTATTAGATATCAATGGTTTTGTTTTTTATTCTTCTTTACGGTGCTGTTTACATTTTGTTAAAATATCTCCTAGAACCAAAGATATAACGAAAACAGTCGGCCAAGGTACGAAAAGCACGCAAAGAAACCTTTATCCACCGCCTTGAATGCATTTTTTTCATTTTCACTGATTTTTCAGGGAAACTCTCAGCCTAGAGGTGCGTATTACATATCAATGGTTTTGTTTTTTATTCTTCTTTACGGTGCTATTAACATTTTGTTAAAATATCTCCTAGAACCAAAGATATAACGAAAACAGTCGGCCAAGATACGAAAAGCACGCAAAGAAACCTTTATCCACCGCCTTGAATGCATTTTTTTCATTTTCACTGATTTTTCAGGGAAACTCTCAGCCTAGAGGTGCGTATTACATATCAATGGTTTTGTTTTTTATTCTTCTTTACGGTGCTGTTTACATTTTGTTAAAATATCTCCTAGAACCAAAGATATAACGAAAACAGTCGGCCAAGGTACGAAAAGCACGCAAAGAAACCTTTATCCACCGCCTTGAATGCATTTTTTTCATTTTCACTGATTTTTCAGGGAAACTCTCAGCCTAGAGGTGCGTATTACATATCAATGGTTTTGTTTTTTATTCTTCTTTACGGTGCTGTTTACATTTTCTTAAAATATCTCCTAGAACCAAAGATATAACGAAAACAGTCGGCCAAGGTACGAAAAGCACGCAAAGAAACCTTTATCCACCGCCTTGAATGCATTTTTTTTTTCATTTTCACTGATTTTTCAGGGAAACTCTCAGCCTAGAGGTGCGTATTACATATCAATGGTTTTGTTTTTTATTCTCCTTTACGGTGCTGTTTACATTTTGTTAAAATATCTCCTAGAACCAAAGATATAACGAAAACAGTCGGCCAAGGTACGAAAAGCACGCAAAGAAACCTTTATCCACCGCCTTGAATGCATTTTTTTTTCATTTTCACTGATTTTTCAGGGAAACTCTCAGCCTAGATATGTGTATTACATATCAATGGTTTTGTTTTTTATTCTTCTTTACGGTGCTGTTTACATTTTCTTAAAATATCTCCTAGAACCAAAGATATAACGAAAACAGTCGGCCAAGGTACGAAAAGCACGCAAAGAAACCTTTATCCACCGCCTTGAATGCATTTTTTTTTCATTTTCACTGATTTTTCAGGGAAACTCTCAGCCTAGAGGTGCGTATTACATATCAATGGTTTTGTTTTTTATTCTTCTTTACGGTGCTGTTTACATTTTCTTAAAATATCTCCTAGAACCAAAGATATAACGAAAACAGTCGGCCAAGGTACGAAACGCACGCAAAGAAACCTTTATCCACCGCCTTGAATGCATTTTTTTTTCATTTTCACTGATTTTTCAGGGAATCTATCAGCCTAAAGGTGCGTATTACATATCAATGGTTTTGTTTTTTATTCTTCTTTACGGTACTGTTTACATTTTGTTAAAATATCTCCTAGAACCAAAGATATAACGAAAACAGTCGGCCAAGGTACGAAAAGCACGCAAAGAAACCTTCATGCACCGCCTTGAATGCATTTTTTTCATTTTCACTGATTTTTCAGGGAAACTCTCAGCCTAGATATGTGTATTACATATCAATGGTTTTGTTTTTTATTCTTCTTTACGGTGCTGTTAACATTTTCTTAAAATATCTCCTAGAACCAAAGATATAACGAAAACAGTCGGCCAAGGTACGAAAAGCACGCAAAGAAACCTTTATCCACCGCCTTGAATGCATTTTTTTTCATTTTCACTGATTTTTCAGGGAAACTCTCAGCCTAGATATGTGTATTACATATCAATGGTTTTGTTTTTTATTCTTCTTTACGGTGCTGTTTACATTTTGTTAAAATATCTCCTAGAACCAAAGATATAACGAAAACAGTCGGCCAAGGTACGAAAAGCACGCAAAGAAACCTTTATCCACCGCCTTGAATGCATTTTTTTTTCATTTTCACTGATTTTTCAGGGAAACTCTCAGCCTAGAGGTGCGTATTAGATATCAATGGTTTTGTTTTTTATTCTTCTTTACGGTGCTGTTTACATTTTGTTAAAATATCTCCTAGAACCAAAGATATAACGAAAACAGTCGGCCAAGGTACGAAAAGCACGCAAAGAAACCTTTATCCACCGCCTTGAATGCATTTTTTTCATTTTCACTGATTTTTCAGGGAAACTCTCAGCCTAGAGGTGCGTATTACATATCAATGGTTTTGTTTTTTATTCTTCTTTACGGTGCTATTAACATTTTGTTAAAATATCTCCTAGAACCAAAGATATAACGAAAACAGTCGGCCAAGATACGAAAAGCACGCAAAGAAACCTTTATCCACCGCCTTGAATGCATTTTTTTCATTTTCACTGATTTTTCAGGGAAACTCTCAGCCTAGAGGTGCGTATTACATATCAATGGTTTTGTTTTTTATTCTTCTTTACGGTGCTGTTTACATTTTGTTAAAATATCTCCTAGAACCAAAGATATAACGAAAACAGTCGGCCAAGGTACGAAAAGCACGCAAAGAAACCTTTATCCACCGCCTTGAATGCATTTTTTTCATTTTCACTGATTTTTCAGGGAAACTCTCAGCCTAGAGGTGCGTATTACATATCAATGGTTTTGTTTTTTATTCTTCTTTACGGTGCTGTTTACATTTTCTTAAAATATCTCCTAGAACCAAAGATATAACGAAAACAGTCGGCCAAGGTACGAAAAGCACGCAAAGAAACCTTTATCCACCGCCTTGAATGCATTTTTTTTTTCATTTTCACTGATTTTTCAGGGAAACTCTCAGCCTAGAGGTGCGTATTACATATCAATGGTTTTGTTTTTTATTCTCCTTTACGGTGCTGTTTACATTTTGTTAAAATATCTCCTAGAACCAAAGATATAACGAAAACAGTCGGCCAAGGTACGAAAAGCACGCAAAGAAACCTTTATCCACCGCCTTGAATGCATTTTTTTTTCATTTTCACTGATTTTTCAGGGAAACTCTCAGCCTAGATATGTGTATTACATATCAATGGTTTTGTTTTTTATTCTTCTTTACGGTGCTGTTTACATTTTGTTAAAATATCTCCTAGAACCAAAGATATAACGAAAACAGTCGGCCAAGGTACGAAAAGCACGCAAAGAAACCTTTATCCACCGCCTTGAATGCATTTTTTTTTCATTTTCACTGATTTTTCAGGGAAACTCTCAGCCTAGAGGTGCGTATTACATATCAATGGTTTTGTTTTTTATTCTTCTTTACGGTGCTGTTTACATTTTCTTAAAATATCTCCTAGAACCAAAGATATAACGAAAACAGTCGGCCAAGGTACGAAAAGCACGCAAAGAAACCTTTATCCACCGCCTTGAATGCATTTTTTTTTTCATTTTCACTGATTTTTCAGGGAAACTCTCAGCCTAGAGGTGCGTATTACATATCAATGGTTTTGTTTTTTATTCTTCTTTACGGTGCTGTTTACATTTTGTTAAAATATCTCCTAGAACCAAAGATATAACGAAAACAGTCGGCCAAGGTACGAAAAGCACGCAAAGAAACCTTCATGCCTAGAGGTGCGTATTACATATCAATGGTTTTGTTTTTTATTCTTCTTTACGGTGCTGTTTACATTTTGTTAAAATATCTCCTAGAACCAAAGATATAACGAAAACAGTCGGCCAAGGTACGAAAAGCACGCAAAGAAACCGCCTTGAATGCATTTTTTTCATTTTCACTGATTTTTCAGGGAAACTCTCAGCCTAGATATGTGTATTACATATCAATGGTTTTGTTTTTTATTCTTCTTTACGGTGCTGTTTACATTTTGTTAAAATATCTCCTAGAACCAAAGATATAACGAAAACAGTCGGCCAAGGTACGAAAAGCACGCAAAGAAACCTTTATCCACCGCCTTGAATGCATTTTTTTTTCATTTTCACTGATTTTTCAGGGAAACTCTCAGCCTAGAGGTGCGTATTACATATCAATGGTTTTGTTTTTTATTCTTCTTTACGGTGCTCTTTACATTTTGTTAAAATATCTCCTAGAACCAAAGATAGAACGAAAACAGTCGGCCAAGGTACGAAACGCACGCAAAGAAACCTTTATCCACCGCCTTGAATGCATTTTTTTCATTTTCACTGATTTTTCAGGGAAACTCTCAGCCTAGATATGTGTATTACATATCAATGGTTTTGTTTTTTATTCTTCTTTACGGTGCTGTTTACATTTTCTTAAAATATCTCCTAGAACCAAAGATATAACGAAAACAGTCGGCCAAGGTACGAAAAGCACGCAAAGAAACCTTTATCCACCGCCTTGAATGCATTTTTTTTTCATGTTCACTGATTTTTCAGGGAAACTCTCAGCCTAGAGGTGCGTATTACATATCAATGGTTTTGTTTTTTATTCTTCTTTACGGTGCTGTTTACATTTTGTTAAAATATCTCCTAGAACCAAAGATATAACGAAAACAGTCGGCCAAGGTACGAAAAGCACGCAAAGAAACCTTTATCCACCGCCTTGAATGCATTTTTTTTTAATTTTCACTGATTTTTCAGGGAAACTCTCAGCCTAGATATGTGTATTACATATCAATGGTTTTGTTTTTTATTCTTCTTTACGGTGCTGTTTACATTTTGTTAAAATATCTCCTAGAACCAAAGATATAACGAAAACAGTCGGCCAAGGTACGAAAAGCACGCAAAGAAACCTTTATCCACCGCCTTGAATGCATTTTTTTTTCATTTTCACTGATTTTTCAGGGAAACTCTCAGCCTAGATATGTGTATTACATATCAATGGTTTTGTTTTTTATTCTTCTTTACGGTGCTGTTTACATTTTGTTAAAATATCTCCTAGAACCAAAGATATAACGAAAACAGTCGGCCAAGGTACGAAAAGCACGCAAAGAAACCTTTATCCACCGCCTTGAATGCATTTTTTTCATTTTCACTGATTTTTCAGGGAAACTCTCAGCCTAGAGGTGCGTATTACATATCAATGGTTTTGTTTTTTATTCTTCTTTACGGTGCTCTTTACATTTTGTTAAAATATCTCCTAGAACCAAAGATATAACGAAAACAGTCGGCCAAGGTACGAAAAGCACGCAAAGAAACCTTCATGCACCGCCTTGAATGCATTTTTTTCATTTTCACTGATTTTTCAGGGAAACTCTCAGCCTAGATATGTGTATTACATATCAATGGTTTTGTTTTTTATTCTTCTTTACGGTGCTGTTTACATTTTGTTAAAATATCTCCTAGAACCAAAGATATAACGAAAACAGTCGGCCAAGGTACGAAAAGCACGCAAAGAAACCTTTATCCACCGCCTTGAATGCATTTTTTTTCATTTTCACTGATTTTTCAGGGAAACTCTCAGCCTAGATATGTGTATTACATATCAATGGTTTTGTTTTTTATTCTTCTTTACGGTGCTGTTTACATTTTGTTAAAATATCTCCTAGAACCAAAGATATAACGAAAACAGTCGGCCAAGGTACGAAAAGCACGCAAAGAAACCTTTATCCACCGCCTTGAATGCATTTTTTTTTCATTTTCACTGATTTTTCAGGGAAACTCTCAGCCTAGAGGTGCGTATTACATATCAATGGTTTTGTTTTTTATTCTTCTTTACGGTGCTGTTTACATTTTGTTAAAATATCTCCTAGAACCAAAGATATAACGAAAACAGTCGGCCAAGGTACGAAAAGCACGCAAAGAAACCTTTATCCACCGCCTTGAATGCATTTTTTTTTTCATTTTCACTGATTTTTCAGGGAAACTCTCAGCCTAGAGGTGCGTATTACATATCAATGGTTTTGTTTTTTATTCTTCTTTACGGTGCTCTTTACATTTTGTTAAAATATCTCCTAGAACCAAAGATAGAACGAAAACAGTCGGCCAAGGTACGAAAAGCACGCAAAGAAACCTTTATCCACCGCCTTGAATGCATTTTTTTCATTTTCACTGATTTTTCAGGGAAACTCTCAGCCTAGATATGTGTATTACATATCAATGGTTTTGTTTTTTATTCTTCTTTACGGTGCTGTTTACATTTTCTTAAAATATCTCCTAGAACCAAAGATATAACAAAAACAGTCGGCCAAGGTACGAAAAGCACGCAAAGAAACCTTCATGCACCGCCTTGAATGCATTTTTTTCATTTTCACTGATTTTTCAGGGAAACTCTCAGCCTAGAGGTGTGTATTACATATCAATGGTTTTGTTTTTTATTCTTCTTTACTGTGCTGTTTACATTTTCTTAAAATATCTCCTAGAACCAAAGATATAACAAAAACAGTCGGCCAAGGTACGAAAAGCACGCAAAGAAACCTTTATCCACCGCCTTGAATGCATTTTTTTTTCATTTTCACTGATTTTTCAGGGAAACTCTCAGCCTAGATATGTGTATTACATATCAATGGTTTTGTTTTTTATTCTTCTTTACGGTGCTCTTTACATTTTCTTAAAATATCTCCTAGAACCAAAGATATAACGAAAACAGTCGGCCAAGGTACGAAAAGCACGCAAAGAAACCTTTATCCACCGCCTTGAATGCATTTTTTTCATTTTCACTGATTTTTCAGGGAAACTCTCAGCCTAGATATGTGTATTACATATCAATGGTTTTGTTTTTTATTCTTCTTTACGGTGCTGTTTACATTTTGTTAAAATATCTCCTAGAACCAAAGATATAACGAAAACAGTCGGCCAAGGTACGAAAAGCACGCAAAGAAACCTTTATCCACCGCCTTGAATGCATTTTTTTTTCATTTTCACTGATTTTTCAGGGAAACTCTCAGCCTAGAGGTGCGTATTACATATCAATGGTTTTGTTTTTTATTCTTCTTTACGGTGCTGTTTACATTTTCTTAAAATATCTCCTAGAACCAAAGATATAACGAAAACAGTCGGCCAAGGTACGAAACGCACGCAAAGAAACCTTTATCCACCGCCTTGAATGCATTTTTTTCATTTTCACTGATTTTTCAGGGAAACTCTCAGCCTAGATATGTGTATTACATATCAATGGTTTTGTTTTTTATTCTTCTTTACGGTGCTGTTTACATTTTCTTAAAATATCTCCTAGAACCAAAGATATAACGAAAACAGTCGGCCAAGGTACGAAAAGCACGCAAAGAAACCTTTATCCACCGCCTTGAATGCATTTTTTTCATTTTCACTGATTTTTCAGGGAAACTCTCGGCCTAGATATGTGTATTACATATCAATGGTTTTGTTTTTTATTCTTCTTTACGGTGCTATTTACATTTTGTTAAAATATCTCCTAGAACCAAAGATATAACGAAAACAGTCGGCCAAGGTACGAAAAGCACGCAAAGAAACCTTTATCCACCGCCTTGAATGCATTTTTTTTTCATTTTCACTGATTTTTCAGGGAAACTCTCAGCCTAGAGGTGCGTATTACATATCAATGGTTTTGTTTTTTATTCTTCTTTACGGTGCTGTTTACATTTTCTTAAAATATCTCCTAGAACCAAAGATATAACGAAAACAGTCGGCCAAGGTACGAAACGCACGCAAAGAAACCTTTATCCACCGCCTTGAATGCATTTTTTTCATTTTCACTGATTTTTCAGGGAAACTCTCAGCCTAGATATGTGTATTACATATCAATGGTTTTGTTTTTTATTCTTCTTTACGGTGCTGTTTACATTTTGTTAAAATATCTCCTAGAACCAAAGATATAACGAAAACAGTCGGCCAAGGTACGAAAAGCACGCAAAGAAACCTTCATGCACCGCCTTGAATGCATTTTTTTCATTTTCATTGATTTTTCAGGGAAACTCTCAGCCTAGAGGTGTGTATTACATATCAATGGTTTTGTTTTTTATTCTTCTTTACGGTGCTGTTTACATTTTGTTAAAATATCTCCTAGAACCAAAGATATAACGAAAACAGTCGGCCAAGGTACGAAACGCACGCAAAGAAACCTTTATCCACCGCCTTGAATGCATTTTTTTCATTTTCACTGATTTTTCAGGGAAACTCTCAGCCTAGATATGTGTATTACATATCAATGGTTTTGTTTTTTATTCTTCTTTACTGTGCTGTTTACATTTTGTTAAAATATCTCCTAGAACCAAAGATATAACGAAAACAGTCGGCCAAGGTACGAAACGCACGCAAAGAAACCTTTATCCACCGCCTTGAATGCATTTTTTTTTTCATTTTCACTGATTTTTCAGGGAAACTCTCAGCCTAGAGGTGCGTATTACATATCAATGGTTTTGTTTTTTATTCTTCTTTACGGTGCTCTTTACATTTTCTTAAAATATCTCCTAGAACCAAAGATATAACAAAAACAGTCGGCCAAGGTACGAAAAGCACGCAAAGAAACCTTCATGCACCGCCTTGAATGCATTTTTTTCATTTTCATTGATTTTTCAGGGAAACTCTCAGCCTAGAGGTGTGTATTACATATCAATGGTTTTGTTTTTTATTCTTCTTTACGGTGCTGTTTACATTTTGTTAAAATATCTCCTAGAACCAAAGATATAACGAAAACAGTCGGCCAAGGTACGAAACGCACGCAAAGAAACCTTTATCCACCGCCTTGAATGCATTTTTTTTTTCATTTTCACTGATTTTTCAGGGAAACTCTCAGCCTAGAGGTGCGTATTACATATCAATGGTTTTGTTTTTTATTCTTCTTTACGGTGCTGTTTACATTTTGTTAAAATATCTCCTAGAACCAAAGATATAACGAAAACAGTCGGCCAAGGTACGAAAAGCACGCAAAGAAACCTTCATGCACCGCCTTGAATGCATTTTTTTCATTTTCATTGATTTTTCAGGGAAACTCTCAGCCTAGAGGTGTGTATTACATATCAATGGTTTTGTTTTTTATTCTTCTTTACGGTGCTGTTTACATTTTGTTAAAATATCTCCTAGAACCAAAGATATAACGAAAACAGTCGGCCAAGGTACGAAAAGCACGCAAAGAAACCTTCATGCACCGCCTTGAATGCATTTTTTTCATTTTCACTGATTTTTCAGGGAAACTCTCAGCCTAGAGGTGTGTATTACATATCAATGGTTTTGTTTTTTATTCTTCTTTACGGTGCTGTTTACATTTTCTTAAAATATCTCCTAGAACCAAAGATATAACGAAAACAGTCGGCCAAGGTACGAAACGCACGCAAAGAAACCTTTATCCACCGCCTTGAATGCATTTTTTTTCATTTTCACTGATTTTTCAGGGAAACTCTCAGCCTAGAGGTGTGTATTACATATCAATGGTTTTGTTTTTTATTCTTCTTTACGGTGCTCTTTACATTTTATTAAAATATCTCCTAGAACCAAAGATATAACGAAAACAGTCGGCCAAGGTACGAAAAGCACGCAAAGAAACCTTTATCCACCGCCTTGAATGCATTTTTTTCATTTTCACTGATTTTTCAGGGAAACTCTCAGCCTAGATATGTGTATTACATATCAATGGTTTTGTTTTTTATTCTTCTTTACGGTGCTGTTTACATTTTGTTAAAATATCTCCTAGAACCAAAGATATAACGAAAACAGTCGGCCAAGGTACGAAAAGCACGCAAAGAAACCTTTATCCACCGCCTTGAATGCATTTTTTTTTTCATTTTCACTGATTTTTCAGGGAATCTCTCAGCCTAGATATGTGTATTACATATCAATGGTTTTGTTTTTTATTCTTCTTTACGGTGCTGTTTACATTTTGTTAAAATATCTCCTAGAACCAAATATATAACGAAAACAGTCGGCCAAGGTACGAAAAGCACGCAAAGAAACCTTTATCCACCGCCTTGAATGCATTTTTTTCATTTTCACTGATTTTTCAGGGAAACTCTCAGCCTAGATATGTGTATTACATATCAATGGTTTTGTTTTTTATTCTTCTTTACGGTGCTGGTTACATTTTGTTAAAATATCTCCTAGAACCAAAGATATAACGAAAACAGTCGGCCAAGGTACGAAAAGCACGCAAAGAAACCTTTATCCACCGCCTTGAATGCATTTTTTTTTCATTTTCACTGATTTTTCAGGGAAACTCTCAGCCTAGAGGTGCGTATTACATATCAATGGTTTTGTTTTTTATTCTTCTTTACGGTGCTGTTTACATTTTCTTAAAATATCTCCTAGAACCAAAGATATAACGAAAACAGTCGGCCAAGGTACGAAACGCACGCAAAGAAACCTTTATCCACCGCCTTGAATGCATTTTTTTCATTTTCACTGATTTTTCAGGGAAACTCTCAGCCTAGATATGTGTATTACATATCAATGGTTTTGTTTTTTATTCTTCTTTACGGTGCTGTTTACATTTTGTTAAAATATCTCCTAGAACCAAAGATATAACGAAAACAGTCGGCCAAGGTACGAAAAGCACGCAAAGAAACCTTTATCCACCGCCTTGAATGCATTTTTTTTTCATTTTCACTGATTTTTCAGGGAAACTCTCAGCCTAGAGGTGCGTATTACATATCAATGGTTTTGTTTTTTATTCTTCTTTACGGTGCTCTTTACATTTTCTTAAAATATCTCCTAGAACCAAAGATATAACAAAAACAGTCGGCCAAGGTACGAAAAGCACGCAAAGAAACCTTCATGCACCGCCTTGAATGCATTTTTTTCATTTTCATTGATTTTTCAGGGAAACTCTCAGCCTAGAGGTGTGTATTACATATCAATGGTTTTGTTTTTTATTCTTCTTTACGGTGCTCTTTACATTTTGTTAAAATATCTCCTAGAACCAAAGATATAACGAAAACAGTCGGCCAAGGTACGAAACGCACGCAAAGAAACCTTTATCCACCGCCTTGAATGCATTTTTTTCATTTTCACTGATTTTTCAGGGAAACTCTCAGCCTAGATATGTGTATTACATATCAATGGTTTTGTTTTTTATTCTTCTTTACGGTGCTCTTTACATTTTGTTAAAATATCTCCTAGAACCAAAGATATAACGAAAACAGTCGGCCAAGGTACGAAAAGCACGCAAAGAAACCTTCATGCACCGCCTTGAATGCATTTTTTTCATTTTCACTGATTTTTCAGGGAAACTCTCAGCCTAGAGGTGTGTATTACATATCAATGGTTTTGTTTTTTATTCTTCTTTACGGTGCTGTTTACATTTTCTTAAAATATCTCCTAGAACCAAAGATATAACGAAAACAGTCGGCCAAGGTACGAAACGCACGCAAAGAAACCTTTATCCACCGCCTTGAATGCATTTTTTTTTTCATTTTCACTGATTTTTCAGGGAATCTCTCAGCCTAGATATGTGTATTACATATCAATGGTTTTGTTTTTTATTCTTCTTTACGGTGCTGTTTACATTTTGTTAAAATATCTCCTAGAACCAAAGATATAACGAAAACAGTCGGCCAAGGTACGAAAAGCACGCAAAGAAACCTTTATCCACCGCCTTGAATGCATTTTTTTCATTTTCACTGATTTTTCAGGGAAACTCTCAGCCTAGATATGTGTATTACATATCAATGGTTTTGTTTTTTATTCTTCTTTACGGTGCTGTTTACATTTTGTTAAAATATCTCCTAGAACCAAAGATATAACGAAAACAGTCGGCCAAGGTACGAAAAGCACGCAAAGAAACCTTTATCCACCGCCTTGAATGCATTTTTTTTCATTTTCACTGATTTTTCAGGGAAACTCTCAGCCTAGAGGTGCGTATTACATATCAATGGTTTTGTTTTTTATTCTTCTTTACGGTGCTGTTTACATTTTCTTAAAATATCTCCTAGAACCAAAGATATAACGAAAACAGTCGGCCAAGGTACGAAAAGCACGCAAAGAGACCTTTATCCACCGCCTTGAATGCATTTTTTTCATTTTCACTGATTTTTCAGGGAAACTCTCAGCCTAGATATGTGTATTACATATCAATGGTTTTGTTTTTTATTCTTCTTTACGGTGCTGTTTACATTTTGTTAAAATATCTCCTAGAACCAAAGATATAACGAAAACAGTCGGCCAAGGTACGAAAAGCACGCAAAGAAACCTTTATCCACCGCCTTGAATGCATTTTTTTCATTTTCACTGATTTTTCAGGGAAACTCTCAGCCTAGAGGTGCGTATTACATATCAATGGTTTTGTTTTTTATTCTTCTTTACGGTGCTCTTTACATTTTCTTAAAATATCTCCTAGAACCAAAGATATAACAAAAACAGTCGGCCAAGGTACGAAAAGCACGCAAAGAAACCTTCATGCACCGCCTTGAATGCATTTTTTTCATTTTCATTGATTTTTCAGGGAAACTCTCAGCCTAGAGGTGTGTATTACATATCAATGGTTTTGTTTTTTATTCTTCTTTACGGTGCTGTTTACATTTTGTTAAAATATCTCCTAGAACCAAAGATATAACGAAAACAGTCGGCCAAGGTACGAAACGCACGCAAAGAAACCTTTATCCACCGCCTTGAATGCATTTTTTTCATTTTCACTGATTTTTCAGGGAAACTCTCAGCCTAGATATGTGTATTACATATCAATGGTTTTGTTTTTTATTCTTCTTTACTGTGCTGTTTACATTTTGTTAAAATATCTCCTAGAACCAAAGATATAACGAAAACAGTCGGCCAAGGTACGAAACGCACGCAAAGAAACCTTTATCCACCGCCTTGAATGCATTTTTTTTTAATTTTCACTGATTTTTCAGGGAAACTCTCAGCCTAGAGGTGCGTATTACATATCAATGGTTTTGTTTTTTATTCTTCTTTACGGTGCTCTTTACATTTTCTTAAAATATCTCCTAGAACCAAAGATATAACAAAAACAGTCCGCCAAGGTACGAAAAGCACGCAAAGAAACCTTCATGCACCGCCTTGAATGCATTTTTTTCATTTTCACTGATTTTTCAGGGAAACTCTCAGCCTAGAGGTGTGTATTACATATCAATGGTTTTGTTTTTTATTCTTCTTTACGGTGCTGTTTACATTTTGTTAAAATATCTCCTAGAACCAAAGATATAACGAAAACAGTCGGCCAAGGTACGAAACGCACGCAAAGAAACCTTTATCCACCGCCTTGAATGCATTTTTTTTTCATTTTCACTGATTTTTCAGGGAAACTCTCAGCCTAGAGGTGCGTATTACATATCAATGGTTTTGTTTTTTATTCTTCTTTACGGTGCTCTTTACATTTTCTTAAAATATCTCCTAGAACCAAAGATAGAACGAAAACAGTCGGCCAAGGTACGAAAAGCACGCAAAGAAACCTTTATCCACCGCCTTGAATGCATTTTTTTTTTCATTTTCACTGATTTTTCAGGGAATCTCTCAGCCTAGATATGTGTATTACATATCAATGGTTTTGTTTTTTATTCTTCTTTACGGTGCTGTTTACATTTTGTTAAAATATCTCCTAGAACCAAAGATATAACGAAAACAGTCGGCCAAGGTACGAAAAGCACGCAAACAAAACCTTTATCCACCGCCTTGAATGCATTTTTTTTTCATTTTCACTGATTTTTCAGGGAAACTCTCAGCCTAGATATGTGTATTACATATCAATGGTTTTGTTTTTTATTCTTCTTTACGGTGCTTTTTACATTTTCTTAAAATATCTCCTAGAACCAAAGATATAACAAAAACAGTCGGCCAAGGTACGAAACGCACGCAAACAAAACCTTTATCCACCGCCTTGAATGCATTTTTTTCATTTTCACTGATTTTTCAGGGAAACTCTCAGCCTAGATATGTGTTTTACATATCAATGGTTTTGTTTTTTATTCTTCTTTAAGGTGCTCTTTACATTTTCTTAAAATATCTCCTAGAACCAAAGATATAACAAAAACAGTCGGCCAAGGTACGAAAAGCACGCAAAGAAACCTTTATCCACCGCCTTGAATGCATTTTTTTCATTTTCACTGATTTTTCAGGGAAACTCTCAGCCTAGAGGTGTGTATTACATATCAATGGTTTTGTTTTTTATTCTTCTTTACGGTGCTGTTTACATTTTGTTAAAATATCTCCTAGAACCAAAGATATAACGAAAACAGTCGGCCAAGGTACGAAAAGCACGCAAAGAAACCTTTATCCACCGCCTTGAATGCATTTTTTTCATTTTCACTGATTTTTCAGGGAAACTCTCAGCCTAGATATGTGTATTACATATCAATGGTTTTGTTTTTTATTCTCCTTTACGGTGCTCTTTACATTTTCTTAAAATATCTCCTAGAACCAAAGATAGAACGAAAACAGTCGGCCAAGGTACGAAAAGCACGCAAAGAAACCTTTATCCACCGCCTTGAATGCATTTTTTTTTCATTTTCACTGATTTTTCAGGGAAACTCTCAGCCTAGAGGTGCGTATTACATATCAATGGTTTTGTTTTTTATTCTTCTTTACGGTGCTGTTTACATTTTGTTAAAATATCTCCTAGAACCAAAGATATAACGAAAACAGTCGGCCAAGGTACGAAAAGCACGCAAAGAAACCTTTATCCACCGCCTTGAATGCATTTTTTTCATTTTCACTGATTTTTCAGGGAAACTCTCAGCCTAGAGGTGTGTATTACATATCAATGGTTTTGTTTTTTATTCTTCTTTACGGTGCTTTTTACATTTTCTTAAAATATCTCCTAGAACCAAAGATAGAACGAAAACAGTCGGCCAAGGTACGAAAAGCACGCAAAGAAACCTTTATCCACCGCCTTGAATGCATTTTTTTTTCATTTTCACTGATTTTTCAGGGAAACTCTCAGCCTAGAGGTGCGTATTACATATCAATGGTTTTGTTTTTTATTCTCCTTTACGGTGCTGTTTACATTTTGTTAAAATATCTCCTAGAACCAAAGATATAACGAAAACAATCGGCCAAGGTACGAAAAGCACGCAAAGAAACCTTTATCCACCGCCTTGAATGCATTTTTTTCATTTTCACTGATTTTTCAGGGAAACTCTCAGCCTAGAGGTGTGTATTACATATCAATGGTTTTGTTTTTTATTCTTCTTTACGGTGCTGTTTACATTTTCTTAAAATATCTCCTAGAACCAAAGATAGAACGAAAACAGTCGGCCAAGGTACGAAAAGCACGCAAAGAAACCTTTATCCACCGCCTTGAATGCATTTTTTTCAATTTCACTGATTTTTCAGGGAAACTCTCAGCCTAGAGCTGTGTATTACATATCAATGGTTTTGTTTTTTATTCTTCTTTACGGTGCTGTTTACATTTTGTTAAAATATCTCCTAGAACCAAAGATATAACGAAAACAGTCGGCCAAGGTACGAAAAGCACGCAAAGAAACCTTTATCCACCGCCTTGAATGCATTTTTTTCATTTTCACTGATTTTTCAGGGAAACTCTCAGCCTAGAGCTGTGTATTACATATCAATGGTTTTGTTTTTTATTCTTCTTTACGGTGCTGTTTACATTTTGTTAAAATATCTCCTAGAACCAAAGATATAACGAAAACAGTCGGCCAAGGTACGAAAAGCACGCAAAGAAACCTTTATCCACCGCCTTGAATGCATTTTTTTTTCATTTTCACTGATTTTTCAGGGAAACTCTCAGCCTAGAGGTGCGTATTACATATCAATGGTTTTGTTTTTTATTCTTCTTTACGGTGCTCTTTACATTTTCTTAAAATATCTCCTAGAACCAAAGATATAACAAAAACAGTCGGCCAAGGTACGAAAAGCACGCAAAGAAACCTTCATGCACCGCCTTGAATGCATTTTTTTTCATTTTCACTGATTTTTCAGGGAAACTCTCAGCCTAGAGCTGTGTATTACATATCAATGGTTTTGTTTTTTATTCTTCTTTACGGTGCTGTTTACATTTTGTTAAAATATCTCCTAGAACCAAAGATATAACGAAAACAGTCGGCCAAGGTACGAAAAGCACGCAAAGAAACCTTTATCCACCGCCTTGAATGCATTTTTTTTTTATTTTCACTGATTTTTCAGGGAAACTCTCAGCCTAGAGGTGCGTATTACATATCAATGGTTTTGTTTTTTATTCTTCTTTACGGTGCTGTTTACATTTTGTTAAAATATCTCCTAGAACCAAAGATATAACGAAAACAGTCGGCCAAGGTACGAAAAGCACGCAAAGAAACCTTTATCCACCGCCTTGAATGCATTTTTTTCATTTTCACTGATTTTTCAGGGAAACTCTCAGCCTAGAGCTGTGTATTACATATCAATGGTTTTGTTTTTTATTCTTCTTTACGGTGCTGTTTACATTTTGTTAAAATATCTCCTAGAACCAAAGATATAACGAAAACAGTCGGCCAAGGTACGAAAAGCACGCAAAGAAACCTTTATCCACCGCCTTGAATGCATTTTTTTTTCATTTTCACTGATTTTTCAGGGAAACTCTCAGCCTAGAGGTGCGTATTACATATCAATGGTTTTGTTTTTTATTCTTCTTTACGGTGCTGTTTACATTTTGTTAAAATATCTCCTAGAACCAAAGATATAACGAAAACAGTCGGCCAAGGTACGAAAAGCACGCAAAGAAACCTTCATGCACCGCCTTAAATGCATTTTTTCATTTTCACTGATTTTTCAGGGAAACTCTCAGCCTAGAGGTGTGTATTACATATCAATGGTTTTGTTTTTTATTCTTCTTTACGGTGCTCTTTACATTTTCTTAAAATATCTCCTAGAACCAAAGATAGAACGAAAACAGTCGGCCAAGGTACGAAAAGCACGCAAAGAAACCTTTATCCACCGCCTTGAATGCATTTTTTTCATTTTCACTGATTTTTCAGGGAAACTCTCAGCCTAGAGCTGTGTATTACATATCAATGGTTTTGTTTTTTATTCTTCTTTACGGTGCTGTTTACATTTTGTTAAAATATCTCCTAGAACCAAAGATATAACGAAAACAGTCGGCCAAGGTACGAAAAGCACGCAAAGAAACCTTTATCCACCGCCTTGAATGCATTTTTTTTCATTTTCACTGATTTTTCAGGGAAACTCTCAGCCTAGAGGTGCGTATTACATATCAATGGTTTTGTTTTTTATTCTTCTTTACGGTGCTCTTTACATTTTCTTAAAATATCTCCTAGAACCAAAGATATAACAAAAACAGTCGGCCAAGGTACGAAAAGCACGCAAAGAAACCTTCATGCACCGCCTTGAATGCATTTTTTTTCATTTTCACTGATTTTTCAGGGAAACTCTCAGCCTAGAGGTGCGTGTTACATATCAATGGTTTTGGTTTTTATTCTTCTTTACGGTGCTCTTTACATTTTGTTAAAATATCTCCTAGAACCAAAGATATAACAAAAACAGTCCGCCAAGGTACGAAAAGCACGCAAAGAAACCTTCATGCACCGCCTTGAATGCATTTTTTTCATTTTCACTGATTTTTCAGGGAAACTCTCAGCCTAGAGGTGTGTATTACATATCAATGGTTTTGTTTTTTATTCTTCTTTACGGTGCTTTTTACATTTTCTTAAAATATCTCCTAGAACCAAAGATATAACGAAAACAGTCGGCCAAGGTACGAAACGCACGCAAAGAAACCTTTATCCACCGCCTTGAATGCATTTTTTTCATTTTCACTGATTTTTCAGGGAAACTCTCAGCCTAGATATGTGTATTACATATCAATGGTTTTGTTTTTTATTCTTCTTTACTGTGCTGTTTACATTTTCTTAAAATATCTCCTAGAACCAAAGATATAACGAAAACAGTCGGCCAAGGTACGAAACGCACGCAAAGAAACCTTTATCCACCGCCTTGAATGCATTTTTTTTTCATTTTCACTGATTTTTCAGGGAAACTCTCAGCCTAGAGGTGCGTATTACATATCAATGGTTTTGTTTTTTATTCTTCTTTACGGTGCTCTTTACATTTTCTTAAAATATCTCCTAGAACCAAAGATATAACAAAAACAGTCGGCCAAGGTACGAAAAGCACGCAAAGAAACCTTCATGCACCGCCTTGAATGCATTTTTTTCATTTTCACTGATTTTTCAGGGAAACTCTCAGCCTAGAGGTGTGTATTACATATCAATGGTTTTGTTTTTTATTCTTCTTTGCGGTGCTGTTTACATTTTCTTAAAATATCTCCTAGAACCAAAGATATAACGAAAACAGTCGGCCAAGGTACGAAAAGCACGCAAAGAAAACTTTATCCACCGCCTTGAATGCATTTTTTTCATTTTCACTGATTTTTCAGGGAAACTCTCAGCCTAGAGCTGTGTATTACATATCAATGGTTTTGTTTTTTATTCTTCTTTACGGTGCTCTTTACATTTTCTTAAAATATCTCCTAGAACCAAAGATAGAACGAAAACAGTCGGCCAAGGTACGAAAAGCACGCAAAGAAACCTTTATCCACCGCCTTGAATGCATTTTTTTTTCATTTTCACTGATTTTTCAGGGAAACTCTCAGCCTAGAGGTGCGTATTACATATCAATGGTTTTGTTTTTTATTCTTCTTTACGGTGCTGTTTACATTTTGTTAAAATATCTCCTAGAACCAAAGATATAACGAAAACAGTCGGCCAAGGTACGAAAAGCACGCAAAGAAACCTTTATCCACCGCCTTGAATGCATTTTTTTTTCATTTTCACTGATTTTTCAGGGAAACTCTCAGCCTAGAGGTGCGTATTACATATCAATGGTTTAGTTTTTTATTCTCCTTTACGGTGCTGTTTACATTTTCTTAAAATATCTCCTAGAACCAAAGATATAACAAAAACAGTCGGCCAAGGTACGAAAAGCACGCAAAGAAACCTTTATCCACCGCCTTGAATGCATTTTTTTCATTTTCACTGATTTTTCAGGGAAACTCTCAGCCTAGATATGTGTATTACATATCAATGGTTTTGTTTTTTATTCTTCTTTACGGTGCTTTTTACATTTTCTTAAAATATCTCCTAGAACCAAAGATATAACGAAAACAGTCGGCCAAGGTACGAAACGCACGCAAACAAAACCTTTATCCACCGCCTTGAATGCATTTTTTTCATTTTCACTGATTTTTCAGGGAAACTCTCAGCCTAGATATGTGTTTTACATATCAATGGTTTTGTTTTTTATTCTTCTTTAAGGTGCTCTTTACATTTTCTTAAAATATCTCCTAGAACCAAAGATATAACAAAAACAGTCGGCCAAGGTACGAAAAGCACGCAAAGAAACCTTTATCCACCGCCTTGAATGCATTTTTTTCATTTTCACTGATTTTTCAGGGAAACTCTCAGCCTAGAGGTGTGTATTACATATCAATGGTTTTGTTTTTTATTCTTCTTTACGGTGCTTTTTACATTTTCTTAAAATATCTCCTAGAACCAAAGATATAACAAAAACAGTCGGCCAAGGTACGAAAAGCACGCAAAGAAACCTTCATGCACCGCCTTAAATGCATTTTTTTCATTTTCACTGATTTTTCAGGGAAACTCTCAGCCTAGAAGTGTGTATTACATATCAATGGTTTTGTTTTTTATTCTTCTTTACTGTGCTTTTTACATTTTCTTAAAATATCTCCTAGAACCAAAGATATAACAAAAACAGTCGGCCAAGGTACGAAGAGCACGCAAAGAAACCTTTATCCACCGCCTTGAATGCATTTTTTTGATTTTCACTGATTTTCCAGGGAAACTCTCAGCCTAGAAGTGTGTATTACATATCAATGGTTTTGTTGTTTATTCTTCTTTACTGTGCTTTTTACATTTTCTTAAAATATCTCCTAGAACCAAAGATATAACAAAAACAGTCGGCCAAGGTACGAAGAGCACGCAAAGAAACCTTTATCCACCGCCTTGAATGCATTTTTTTGATTTTCACTGAATTTTCAGGGAAACTCTCAGCCTAGAAATGTGTATTACATATCAATGGTTTTGTTTTTTATTCTTCTTTACGGTGCTTTTTACATTTTCTTAAAATATCTCCTAGAACCAAAGATATAACAAAAACAGTCGGCCAAGGTACGAAAAGCACGCAAAGAAACCTTTATTCACCGCCTTGAATGCATTTTTTTCATTTTCACTGAATTTTCAGGGAAACTCTCAGCCTAGAAATGTGTATTACATATCAATGGTTTTGTTTCTTATTCTTCTTTACTGTGCTTTTTACATTTTCTTAAAATATCTACTAGAACCAAAGATATAACCAAAACAGTCGGCCAAGGTACGAAGAGCACGCAAAGAAACCTTTATCCACCGCCTTGAATGCATTTTTTTGATTTTCACTGATTTTCCAGGGAAACTCTCAGCCTAGAAGTGTGTATTACATATCAATGGTTTTGTTGTTTATTCTTCTTTACTGTGCTTTTTACATTTTCTTAAAATATCTCCTAGAACCAAAGATATAACAAAAACAGTCGGCCAAGGTACGAAGAGCACGCAAAGAAACCTTTATCCACCGCCTTGAATGCATTTTTTTGATTTTCACTGATTTTCCAGGGAAACTCTCAGCCTAGAAGTGTGTATTACATATCAATGTTTTTGTTGTTTATTCATCTTTACTGTGCTTTTTACATTTTCTTAAAATATCTCCTAGAACCAAAGATATAACAAAAACAGTCGGCCAAGGTACGAAGAGCACGCAAAGAAACCTTTATCCACCGCCTTGAATGCATTTTCTTCATTTTCACTGATTTTCCAGGGAAACTCTCAGCCTAGAAGTGTGTATTACATATCAATGGTTTTGTTTCTTATTCTTCTTTACGGTGCTTTTTACATTTTCTTAAAATATCTCCTAGAACCAAAGATATAACCAAAACAGTTGGCCAAGGTACGAAGAGCACGCAAAGAAACCTTTATCCACCGCCTTGAATGCATTTTTTTGATTTTCACTGATTTTCCAGGGAAACTCTCAGCCTAGAAGTGTGTATTACATATCAATGGTTTTGTTGTTTATTCTTCTTTACTGTGCTTTTTACATTTTCTTAAAATATCTCCTAGAACCAAAGATATAACAAAAACAGTCGGCCAAGGTACGAAGAGCACGCAAAGAAACCTTTATCCACCGCCTTGAATGCATTTGTTTGATTTTCACTGATTTTCCAGGGAAACTCTCAGCCTAGATATGTGTATTACATATCAATGGTTTTGTTTTTTATTCTTCTTTACGGTGCTGTTTACATTTTGTTAAAATATCTCCTAGAACCAAAGATATAACGAAAACAGTCGGCCAAGGTACGAAAAGCACGCAAAGAAACCTTTATCCACCGCCTTGAATGCATTTTTTTCATTTTCACTGATTTTTCAGGGAAACTCTCAGCCTAGATATGTGTATTACATATCAATGGTTTTGTTTTTTATTCTTCTTTACGGTGCTGTTTACATTTTGTTAAAATATCTCCTAGAACCAAAGATATAACGAAAACAGTCGGCCAAGGTACGAAACGCACGCAAAGAAACCTTTATCCACCGCCTTGAATGCATTTTTTTTTCATTTTCACTGATTTTTCAGGGAAACTCTCAGCCTAGAGGTGCGTATTACATATCAATGGTTTTGTTTTTTATTCTTCTTTACGGTGCTCTTTACATTTTCTTAAAATATCTCCTAGAACCAAAGATAGAACGAAAACAGTCGGCCAAGGTACGAAAAGCACGCAAAGAAACCTTTATCCACCGCCTTGAATGCATTTTTTTTTTTTCATTTTCACTGATTTTTCAGGGAATCTCTCAGCCTAGATATGTGTATTACATATCAATGGTTTTGTTTTTTATTCTTCTTTACGGTGCTGTTTACATTTTGTTAAAATATCTCCTAGAACCAAAGATATAACGAAAACAGTCGGCCAAGGTACGAAAAGCACGCAAAGAAACCTTTATCCACCGCCTTGAATGCATTTTTTTTTCATTTTCACTGATTTTTCAGGGAAACTCTCAGCCTAGATATGTGTATTACATATCAATGGTTTTGTTTTTTATTCTTCTTTACGGTGCTGTTTACATTTTGTTAAAATATCTCCTAGAACCAAAGATATAACGAAAACAGTCGGCCAAGGTACGAAAAGCACGCAAAGAAACCTTTATCCACCGCCTTGAATGCATTTTTTTCATTTTCACTGATTTTTCAGGGAAACTCTCAGCCTAGATATGTGTATTACATATCAATGGTTTTGTTTTTTATTCTTCTTTACGGTGCTGTTTACATTTTGTTAAAATATCTCCTAGAACCAAAGATATAACGAAAACAGTCGGCCAAGGTACGAAAAGCACGCAAAGAAACCTTTATCCACCGCCTTGAATGCATTTTTTTTTCATTTTCACCGATTTTTCAGGGAAACTCTCAGCCTAGAGGTGTGTATTACATATCAATGGTTTTGTTTTTTATTCTTCTTTACGGTGCTGTTTACATTTTCTTAAAATATCTCCTAGAACCGCGATATAACAAAAACAGTCGGCCAAGGTACGAAAAGCACGCAAAGAAACCTTTATCCACCGCCTTGAATGCATTTTTTTCATTTTCACTGATTTTTCAGGGAAACTCTCAGCCTAGATATGTGTATTACATATCAATGGTTTTGTTTTTTATTCTTCTTTACGGTGCTGTTTACATTTTGTTAAAATATCTCCTAGAACCAAAGATATAACGAAAACAGTCGGCCAAGGTACGAAACGCACGCAAAGAAACCTTTATCCACCGCCTTGAATGCATTTTTTTTTTCATTTTCACTGATTTTTCAGGGAAACTCTCAGCCTAGAGGTGCGTATTACATATCAATGGTTTTGTTTTTTATTCTTCTTTACGGTGCTCTTTACATTTTCTTAAAATATCTCCTAGAACCAAAGATAGAACGAAAACAGTCGGCCAAGGTACGAAAACCACGCAAAGAAACCTTTATCCACCGCCTTGAATGCATTTTTTTTTTCATTTTCACTGATTTTTCAGGGAATCTCTCAGCCTAGATATGTGTATTACATATCAATGGTTTTGTTTTTTATTCTTCTTTACGGTGCTGTTTACATTTTGTTAAAATATCTCCTAGAACCAAAGATATAACGAAAACAGTCGGCCAAGGTACGAAAAGCACGCAAAGAAACCTTTATCCACCGCCTTGAATGCATTTTTTTCATTTTCACTGATTTTTCAGGGAAACTCTCAGCCTAGATATGTGTATTACATATCAATGGTTTTGTTTTTTATTCTTCTTTACGGTGCTGTTTACATTTTGTTAAAATATTTCCTAGAACCGAAGATATAACGAAAACAGTCGGCCAAGGTACGAAACGCACGCAAAGAAACCTTTATCCACCGCCTTGAATGCATTTTTTTTTCATTTTCACTGATTTTTCAGGGAAACTCTCAGCCTAGAGGTGCGTATTACATATCAATGGTTTTGTTTTTTATTCTTCTTTACGGTGCTCTTTACATTTTCTTAAAATATCTCCTAGAACCAAAGATAGAACGAAAACAGTCGGCCAAGGTACGAAAAGCACGCAAAGAAACCTTTATCCACCGCCTTGAATGCATTTTTTTTTTCATTTTCACTGATTTTTCAGGGAATCTCTCAGCCTAGATATGTGTATTACATATCAATGGTTTTGTTTTTTATTCTTCTTTACGGTGCTGTTTACATTTTGTTAAAATATCTCCTAGAACCAAAGATATAACGAAAACAGTCGGCCAAGGTACGAAAAGCACGCAAAGAAACCTTTATCCTCCGCCTTGAATGCATTTTTTTTTCATTTTCACTGATTTTTCAGGGAAACTCTCAGCCTAGATATGTGTATTACATATCAATGGTTTTGTTTTTTATTCTTCTTTACGGTGCTGTTTACATTTTGTTAAAATATCTCCTAGAACCAAAGATATAACGAAAACAGTCGGCCAAGGTACGAAAAGCACGCAAAGAAACCTTTATCCACCGCCTTGAATGCATTTTTTTCATTTTCACTGATTTTTCAGGGAAACTCTCAGCCTAGATATGTGTATTACATATCAATGGTTTTGTTTTTTATTCTTCTTTACGGTGCTGTTTACATTTTGTTAAAATATCTCCTAGAACCAAAGATATAACGAAAACAGTCGGCCAAGGTACGAAAAGCACGCAAAGAAACCTTTATCCACCGCCTTGAATGCATTTTTTTTTCATTTTCACCGATTTTTCAGGGAAACTCTCAGCCTAGAGGTGTGTATTACATATCAATGGTTTTGTTTTTTATTCTTCTTTACGGTGCTGTTTACATTTTCTTAAAATATCTCCTAGAACCGCGATATAACAAAAACAGTCGGCCAAGGTACGAAAAGCACGCAAAGAAACCTTTATCCACCGCCTTGAATGCATTTTTTTTTCATTTTCACTGATTTTTCAGGGAAACTCTCAGCCTAGAGGTGCGTATTACATATCAATGGTTTTGTTTTTTATTCTTCTTTACGGTGCTCTTTACATTTTCTTAAAATATCTCCTAGAACCAAAGATATAACAAAAACAGTCGGCCAAGGTACGAAAAGCACGCAAAGAAACCTTCATGCACCGCCTTGAATGCATTTTTTTCATTTTCACTGATTTTTCAGGGAAACTCTCAGCCTAGAGGTGTGTATTACATATCAATGGTTTTGTTTTTTATTCTTCTTTACGGTGCTGTTTACATTTTCTTAAAATATCTCCTAGAACCAAAGATAGAACGAAAACAGTCGGCCAAGGTACGAAAAGCACGCAAAGAATCCTTTATCCACCGCCTTGAATGCATTTTTTTCATTTTCACTGATTTTTCAGGGAAACTCTCAGCCTAGAGGTGTGTATTACATATCAATGGTTTTGTTTTTTATTCTTCTTTACGGTGCTTTTTACATTTTCTTAAAATATCTCCTAGAACCAAAGATATAACAAAAACAGTCGGCCAAGGTACGAAAAGCACGCAAAGAAACCTTCATGCACCGCCTTAAATGCATTTTTTCATTTTCACTGATTTTTCAGGGAAACTCTCAGCCTAGAGGTGTGTATTACATATCAATGGTTTTGTTTTTTATTCTTCTTTACGGTGCTCTTTACATTTTCTTAAAATATCTCCTAGAACCAAAGATAGAACGAAAACAGTCGGCCAAGGTACGAAAAGCACGCAAAGAAACCTTTATCCACCGCCTTGAATGCATTTTTTTCATTTTCACTGATTTTTCAGGGAAACTCTCAGCCTAGAGCTGTGTATTACATATCAATGGTTTTGTTTTTTATTCTTCTTTACGGTGCTGTTTACATTTTGTTAAAATATCTCCTAGAACCAAAGATATAACGAAAACAGTCGGCCAAGGTACGAAAAGCACGCAAAGAAACCTTTATCCACCGCCTTGAATGCATTTTTTTTTCATTTTCACTGATTTTTCAGGGAAACTCTCAGCCTAGAGGTGCGTATTACATATCAATGGTTTTGTTTTTTATTCTTCTTTACGGTGCTCTTTACATTTTCTTAAAATATCTCCTAGAACCAAAGATATAACAAAAACAGTCGGCCAAGGTACGAAAAGCACGCAAAGAAACCTTCATGCACCGCCTTGAATGCATTTTTTTCATTTTCACTGATTTTTCAGGGAAACTCTCAGCCTAGAGGTGTGTATTACATATCAATGGTTTTGTTTTTTATTCTTCTTTACGGTGCTGTTTACATTTTCTTAAAATATCTCCTAGAACCAAAGATAGAACGAAAACAGTCGGCCAAGGTACGAAAAGCACGCAAAGAAAACTTTATCCACCGCCTTGAATGCATTTTTTTCATTTTCACTGATTTTTCAGGGAAACTCTCAGCCTAGAGCTGTGTATTACATATCAATGGTTTTGTTTTTTATTCTTCTTTACGGTGCTCTTTACATTTTCTTAAAATATCTCCTAGAACCAAAGATAGAACGAAAACAGTCGGCCAAGGTACGAAAAGCACGCAAAGAAACCTTTATCCACCGCCTTGAATGCATTTTTTTTTCATTTTCACTGATTTTTCAGGGAAACTCTCAGCCTAGAGGTGCGTATTACATATCAATGGTTTTGTTTTTTATTCTTCTTTACGGTGCTGTTTACATTTTGTTAAAATATCTCCTAGAACCAAAGATATAACGAAAACAGTCGGCCAAGGTACGAAAAGCACGCAAAGAAACCTTTATCCACCGCCTTGAATGCATTTTTTTTTCATTTTCACTGATTTTTCAGGGAAACTCTCAGCCTAGAGGTGCGTATTACATATCAATGGTTTAGTTTTTTATTCTCCTTTACGGTGCTGTTTACATTTTCTTAAAATATCTCCTAGAACCGCGATATAACAAAAACAGTCGGCCAAGGTACGAAAAGCACGCAAAGAAACCTTTATCCACCGCCTTGAATGCATTTTTTTCATTTTCACTGATTTTTCAGGGAAACTCTCAGCCTAGATATGTGTATTACATATCAATGGTTTTGTTTTTTATTCTTCTTTACGGTGCTTTTTACATTTTCTTAAAATATCTCCTAGAACCAAAGATATAACGAAAACAGTCGGCCAAGGTACGAAACGCACGCAAACAAAACCTTTATCCACCGCCTTGAATGCATTTTTTTCATTTTCACTGATTTTTCAGGGAAACTCTCAGCCTAGATATGTGTTTTACATATCAATGGTTTTGTTTTTTATTCTTCTTTAAGGTGCTCTTTACATTTTCTTAAAATATCTCCTAGAACCAAAGATATAACAAAAACAGTCGGCCAAGGTACGAAAAGCACGCAAAGAAACCTTTATCCACCGCCTTGAATGCATTTTTTTCATTTTCACTGATTTTTCAGGGAAACTCTCAGCCTAGAGGTGTGTATTACATATCAATGGTTTTGTTTTTTATTCTTCTTTACGGTGCTGTTTACATTTTCTTAAAATATCTCCTAGAACCAAAGATAGAACGAAAACAGTCGGCCAAGGTACGAAAAGCACGCAAAGAAACCTTTATCCACCGCCTTGAATGCATTTTTTTCATTTTCACTGATTTTTCAGGGAAACTCTCAGCCTAGAGCTGTGTATTACATATCAATGGTTTTGTTTTTTATTCTTCTTTACGGTGCTCTTTACATTTTCTTAAAATATCTCCTAGAACCAAAGATAGAACGAAAACAGTCGGCCAAGGTACGAAAAGCACGCAAAGAAACCTTTATCCACCGCCTTGAATGCATTTTTTTTTTTCATTTTCACTGATTTTTCAGGGAAACTCTCAGCCTAGAGGTGCGTATTACATATCAATGGTTTTGTTTTTTATTCTTCTTTACGGTGCTGTTTACATTTTCTTAAAATATCTCCTAGAACCAAAGATATAACGAAAACAGTCGGCCAAGGTACGAAAAGCACGCAAAGAATCCTTTATCCACCGCCTTGAATGCATTTTTTTCATTTTCACTGATTTTTCAGGGAAACTCTCAGCCTAGAGGTGTGTATTACATATCAATGGTTTTGTTTTTTATTCTTCTTTACGGTGCTTTTTACATTTTCTTAAAATATCTCCTAGAACCAAAGATATAACAAAAACAGTCGGCCAAGGTACGAAAAGCACGCAAAGAAACCTTTATCCACCGCCTTGAATGCATTTTTTTCATTTTCACTGATTTTTCAGGGAAACTCTCAGCCTAGATATGTGTATTACATATCAATGGTTTTGTTTTTTATTCTCCTTTACGGTGCTATTTACATTTTCTTAAAATATCTCCTAGAACCAAAGATAGAACGAAAACAGTCGGCCAAGGTACGAAAAGCACGCAAAGAAACCTTTATCCACCGCCTTGAATGCATTTTTTTTTCATTTTCACTGATTTTTCAGGGAAACTCTCAGCCTAGAGGTGCGTATTACATATCAATGGTTTTGTTTTTTATTCTTCTTTACGGTGCTGTTTACATTTTCTTAAAATATCTCCTAGAACCAAAGATATAACGAAAACAGTCGGCCAAGGTACGAAAAGCACGCAAAGAATCCTTTATCCACCGCCTTGAATGCATTTTTTTCATTTTCACTGATTTTTCAGGGAAACTCTCAGCCTAGAGGTGTGTATTACATATCAATGGTTTTGTTTTTTATTCTTCTTTACGGTGCTTTTTACATTTTCTTAAAATATCTCCTAGAACCAAAGATATAACAAAAACAGTCGGCCAAGGTACGAAAAGCACGCAAAGAAACCTTCATGCACCGCCTTAAATGCATTTTTTCATTTTCACTGATTTTTCAGGGAAACTCTCAGCCTAGAGGTGTGTATTACATATCAATGGTTTTGTTTTTTATTCTTCTTTACGGTGCTCTTTACATTTTCTTAAAATATCTCCTAGAACCAAAGATAGAACGAAAACAGTCGGCCAAGGTACGAAAAGCACGCAAAGAAACCTTTATCCACCGCCTTGAATGCATTTTTTTCATTTTCACTGATTTTTCAGGGAAACTCTCAGCCTAGAGCTGTGTATTACATATCAATGGTTTTGTTTTTTATTCTTCTTTACGGTGCTGTTTACATTTTGTTAAAATATCTCCTAGAACCAAAGATATAACGAAAACAGTCGGCCAAGGTACGAAAAGCACGCAAAGAAACCTTTATCCACCGCCTTGAATGCATTTTTTTTTCATTTTCACTGATTTTTCAGGGAAACTCTCAGCCTAGAGGTGCGTATTACATATCAATGGTTTTGTTTTTTATTCTTCTTTACGGTGCTCTTTACATTTTCTTAAAATATCTCCTAGAACCAAAGATATAACAAAAACAGTCGGCCAAGGTACGAAAAGCACGCAAAGAAACCTTCATGCACCGCCTTAAATGCATTTTTTCATTTTCACTGATTTTTCAGGGAAACTCTCAGCCTAGATATGTGTTTTACATATCAATGGTTTTGTTTTTTATTCTTCTTTACGGTGCTCTTTACATTTTCTTAAAATATCTCCTAGAACCAAAGATAGAACGAAAACAGTCGGCCAAGGTACGAAAAGCACGCAAAGAAACCTTTATCCACCGCCTTGAATGCATTTTTTTCATTTTCACTGATTTTTCAGGGAAACTCTCAGCCTAGAGCTGTGTATTACATATCAATGGTTTTGTTTTTTATTCTTCTTTAGGGTGCTCTTTACATTTTGTTAAAATATCTCCTAGAACCAAAGATATAACGAAAACAGTCGGCCAAGGTACGAAAAGCACGCAAAGAAACCTTTATCCACCGCCTTGAATGCATTTTTTTTTCATTTTCACTGATTTTTCAGGGAAACTCTCAGCCTAGAGGTGCGTATTACATATCAATGGTTTTGTTTTTTATTCTTCTTTACGGTGCTCTTTACATTTTCTTAAAATATCTCCTAGAACCAAAGATATAACAAAAACAGTCGGCCAAGGTACGAAAAGCACGCAAAGAAACCTTCATGCACCGCCTTGAATGCATTTTTTTCATTTTCACTGATTTTTCAGGGAAACTCTCAGCCTAGAGGTGTGTATTACATATCAATGGTTTTGTTTTTTATTCTTCTTTACGGTGCTGTTTACATTTTGTTAAAATATCTCCTAGAACCAAAGATAGAACGAAAACAGTCGGCCAAGGTACGAAAAGCACGCAAAGAAAACTTTATCCACCGCCTTGAATGCATTTTTTTCATTTTCACTGATTTTTCAGGGAAACTCTCAGCCTAGATATGTGTATTACATATCAATGGTTTTGTTTTTTATTCTTCTTTACGGTGCTCTTTACATTTTCTTAAAATATCTCCTAGAACCAAAGATAGAACGAAAACAGTCGGCCAAGGTACGAAAAGCACGCAAAGAAACCTTTATCCACCGCCTTGAATGCATTTTTTTTTCATTTTCACTGATTTTTCAGGGAAACTCTCAGCCTAGAGGTGCGTATTACATATCAATGGTTTTGTTTTTTATTCTTCTTTACGGTGCTGTTTACATTTTGTTAAAATATCTCCTAGAACCAAAGATATAACGAAAACAGTCGGCCAAGGTACGAAAAGCACGCAAAGAAACCTTTATCCACCGCCTTGAATGCATTTTTTTTTCATTTTCACTGATTTTTCAGGGAAACTCTCAGCCTAGAGGTGCGTATTACATATCAATGGTTTTGTTTTTTATTCTTCTTTACGGTGCTGTTTACATTTTGTTAAAATATCTCCTAGAACCAAAGATATAACGAAAACAGTCGGCCAAGGTACGAAAAGCACGCAAAGAAACCTTTATCCACCGCCTTGAATGCATTTTTTTTTCATTTTCACTGATTTTTCAGGGAAACTCTCAGCCTAGAGGTGCGTATTACATATCAATGGTTTAGTTTTTTATTCTCCTTTACGGTGCTGTTTACATTTTCTTAAAATATCTCCTAGAACCGCGATATAACAAAAACAGTCGGCCAAGGTACGAAAAGCACGCAAAGAAACCTTTATCCACCGCCTTGAATGCATTTTTTTTTCATTTTCACTGATTTTTCAAGGAAACTCTCAGCCTAGAGGTGCGTATTACATATCAATGGTTTTGTTTTTTATTCTTCTTTACGGTGCTATTTACATTTTCTTAAAATATCTCCTAGAACCAAAGATATAACGAAAACAGTCGGCCAAGGTACGAAACGCACGCAAAGAAACCTTTATCCACCGCCTTGAATGCATTTTTTTCATTTTCACTGATTTTTCAGGGAAACTCTCAGCCTAGAGCTGTGTATTACATATCAATGGTTTTGTTTTTTATTCTTCTTTACGGTTCTGTTTACATTTTGTTAAAATATCTCCTAGAACCAAAGATATAACGAAAACAGTCGGCCAAGGTACGAAAAGCACGCAAAGAAACCTTTATCCACCGCCTTGAATGCATTTTTTTTTCATTTTCACTGATTTTTCAGGGAAACTCTCAGCCTAGAGGTGCGTATTACATATCAATGGTTTTGTTTTTTATTCTTCTTTACGGTACTCTTTACATTTTGTTAAAATATCTCCTAGAACCAAAGATATAACAAAAACAGTCGGCCAAGGTACGAAAAGCATGCAAAGAAACCTTCATGCACCGCCTTGAATGCATTTTTTTCATTTTCACTGATTTTTCAGGGAAACTCTCAGCCTAGAGGTGTGTATTACATATCAATGGTTTTGTTTTTTATTCTTCTTTACGGTGCTGTTTACATTTTGTTAAAATATCTCCTAGAACCAAAGATATAACGAAAACAGTCGGCCAAGGTACGAAACGCATGCAAAGAATCCTTTATCCACCGCCTTGAATGCATTTTTTTCATTTTCACTGATTTTTCAGGGAAACTCTCAGCCTAGAGGTGTGTATTACATATCAATGGTTTTGTTTTTTATTCTTCTTTACGGTGCTTTTTACATTTTCTTAAAATATCTCCTAGAACCAAAGATATAACAAAAACAGTCGGCCAAGGTACGAAAAGCATGCAAAGAAACCTTCATGCACCGCCTTGAATGCATTTTTTTTTTATTTTCACTGATTTTTCAGGGAAACTCTCAGCCTAGAGGTGCGTATTACATATCAATGGTTTTGTTTTTTATTCTTCTTTACGGTGCTGTTTACATTTTGTTAAAATATCTCCTAGAACCAAAGATATAACGAAAACAGTCGGCCAAGGTACGAAACGCATGCAAAGAAACCTTTATCCACCGCCTTGAATGCATTTTTTTCATTTTCACTGATTTTTCAGGGAAACTCTCAGCCTAGATATGTGTATTACATATCAATGGTTTTGTTTTTTATTCTTCTTTACTGTGCTGTTTACATTTTCTTAAAATATCTCCTAGAACCAAAGATATAACGAAAACAGTCGGCCAAGGTACGAAACGCACGCAAAGAAACCTTTATCCACCGCCTTGAATGCATTTTTTTTTCATTTTCACTGATTTTTCAGGGAAACTATCAGCCTAAAGGTGCGTATTACATATCAATGGTTTTGTTTTTTATTCTTCTTTACGGTGCTCTTTACATTTTCTTAAAATATCTCCTAGAACCAAAGATATAACAAAAACAGTCGGCCAAGGTACGAAAAGCACGCAAAGAAACCTTCATGCACCGCCTTGAATGCATTTTTTTCATTTTCACTGATTTTTCAGGGAAACTCTCAGCCTAGAGGTGCGTATTACATATCAATGGTTTTGGTTTTTATTCTTCTTTACGGTGCTCTTTACATTTTGTTAAAATATCTCCTAGAACCAAAGATATAACAAAAACAGTCGGCCAAGGTACGAAAAGCACGCAAAGAAACCTTCATCCACCGCCTTGAATGCATTTTTTTCATTTTCACTGATTTTTCAGGGAAACTCTCAGCCTAGAGGTGTGTATTACATATCAATGGTTTTGTTTTTTATTCTTCTTTACGGTGCTCTTTACATTTTGTTAAAATATCTCCTAGAACCAAAGATATAACGAAAACAGTCGGCCAAGGTACGAAACGCACGCAAAGAAACCTTTATCCACCGCCTTGAATGCATTTTTTTCATTTTCACTGATTTTTCAGGGAAACTCTCAGCCTAGAAATGTGTATTACATATCAATGGTTTTGTTTTTTATTCTTCTTTACTGTGCTGTTTACATTTTCTTAAAATATCTCCTAGAACCAAAGATATAACGAAAACAGTCGGCCAAGGTACGAAACGCACGCAAAGAAACCTTTATCCACCGCCTTGAATGCATTTTTTTTTCATTTTCACTGATTTTTCAGGGAAACTCTCAGCCTAAAGGTGCGTATTACATATCAATGGTTTTGTTTTTTATTCTTCTTTACGGTGCTCTTTACATTTTCTTAAAATATCTCCTAGAACCAAAGATATAACAAAAACAGTCGGCCAAGGTACGAAAAGCACGCAAAGAAACCTTCATGCACCGCCTTGAATGCATTTTTTTCATTTTCACTGATTTTTCAGGGAAACTCTCAGCCTAGAGGTGTGTATTACATATCAATGGTTTTGGTTTTTATTCTTCTTTACGGTGCTGTTTACATTTTCTTAAAATATCTCCTAGAACCAAAGATATAACGAAAACAGTCGGCCAAGGTACGAAAAGCACGCAAAGAAACCTTTATCCACCGCCTTGAATGCATTTTTTTCATTTTCACTGATTTTTCAGGGAAACTCTCAGCCTAGAGCTGTGTATTACATATCCATGGTTTTGTTTTTTATTCTTCTTTACGGTGCTGTTTACATTTTGTTAAAATATCTCCTAGAACCAAAGATATAACGAAAACAGTCGGCCAAGGTACGAAAAGCACGCAAAGAAACCTTTATCCACCGCCTTGAATGCATTTTTTTTTCATTTTCACTGATTTTTCAGGGAAACTCTCAGCCTAGAGGTGCGTATTACATATCAATGGTTTTGTTTTTTATTCTTCTTTACGGTACTCTTTACATTTTCTTAAAATATCTCCTAGAACCAAAGATATAACAAAAACAGTCGGCCAAGGTATGAAAAGCACGCAAAGAAACCTTCATGCACCGCCTTGAATGCATTTTTTTTCATTTTCACTGATTTTTCAGGGAAACTCTCAGCCTAGAGGTGCGTATTACATATCAATGGTTTTGGTTTTTATTCTTCTTTACGGTGCTCTTTACATTTTGTTAAAATATCTCCTAGAACCAAAGATATAACAAAAACAGTCGGCCAAGGTACGAAAAGCACGCAAAGAAACCTTCATGCACCGCCTTGAATGCATTTTTTTCTTTTTCACTGATTTTTCAGGGAAACTCTCAGCCTAGAGGTGTGTATTACATATCAATGGTTTTGTTTTTTATTCTTCTTTACGGTGCTGTTTACATTTTGTTAAAATATCTCCTAGAACCAAAGATATAACGAAAACAGTCGGCCAAGGTACGAAACGCATGCAAAGAAACCTTTATCCACCGCCTTGAATGCATTTTTTTCATTTTCACTGATTTTTCAGGGAAACTCTCAGCCTAGATATGTGTATTACATATCAATGGTTTTGTTTTTTATTCTTCTTTACTGTGCTGTTTACATTTTCTTAAAATATCTCCTAGAACCAAAGATATAACGAAAACAGTCGGCCAAGGTACGAAACGCACGCAAAGAAACCTTTATCCACCGCCTTGAATGCATTTTTTTTTCATTTTCACTGATTTTTCAGGGAATCTATCAGCCTAAAGGTGCGTATTACATATCAATGGTTTTGTTTTTTATTCTTCTTTACGGTGCTCTTTACATTTTCTTAAAATATCTCCTAGAACCAAAGATATAACAAAAACAGTCGGCCAAGGTACGAAAAGCACGCAAAGAAACCTTCATGCACCGCCTTGAATGCATTTTTTTCATTTTCACTGATTTTTCAGGGAAACTCTCAGCCTAGAGGTGTGTATTACATATCAATGGTTTTGTTTTTTATTCTTCTTTACGGTGCTGTTTACATTTTGTTAAAATATCTCCTAGAACCAAAGATAGAACGAAAACAGTCGGCCAAGGTACGAAAAGCACGCAAAGAAACCTTTATCCACCGCCTTGAATGCATTTTTTTCATTTTCCCTGATTTTTCAGGGAAACTCTCAGCCTAGATATGTGTATTACATATCAATGGTTTTGTTTTTTATTCTTCTTTACGGTGCTGTTTACATTTTCTTAAAATATCTCCTAGAACCAAAGATAGAACGAAAACAGTCGGCCAAGGTACGAAAAGCACGCAAAGAAACCTTTATCCACCGCCTTGAATGCATTTTTTTTTCATTTTCACTGATTTTTCAGGGAAACTCTCAGCCTAGAGGGGCGTATTACATATCAATGGTTTTGTTTTTTATTCTTCTTTACGGTGCTCTTTACATTTTCTTAAAATATCTCCTAGAACCAAAGATATAACGAAAACAGTCGGCCAAGGTACGAAAAGCACGCAAAGAAACCTTTATCCACCGCCTTGAATGCATTTTTTTCATTTTCACTGATTTTTCAGGGAAACTCTCAGCCTAGATATGTGTATTACATATCAATGGTTTTGTTTTTTATTCTTCTTTACGGTGCTGTGTTCATTTTGTTAAAATATCTCCTAGAACCAAAGATATAACGAAAACAGTCGGCCAAGGTACGAAAAGCACGCAAAGAAACCTTTATCCACCGCCTTGATGCATTTTTTTTCATTTTCACCGATTTTTCAGGGAAACTCTCAGCCTAGAGGTGCGTATTACATATCAATGGTTTTGTTTTTTATTCTTCTTTACGGTGCTGTTTACATTTTGTTAAAATATCTCCTAGAACCAAAGATATAACGAAAACAGTCGGCCAAGGTACGAAAAGCACGCAAAGAAACCTTTATCCACCGCCTTGAATGCATTTTTTTTTCATTTTCACTGATTTTTCAGGGAAACTCTCAGCCTAGAGGTGCGTATTACATATCAATGGTTTAGTTTTTTATTCTCCTTTACGGTGCTGTTTACATTTTCTTAAAATATCTCCTAGAACCGAAGATATAACAAAAACAGTCGGCCAAGGTACGAAAAGCACGCAAAGAAACCTTTATCCACCGCCTTGAATGCATTTTTTTCATTTTCACTGATTTTTCAGGGAAACTCTCAGCCTAGATATGTGTATTACATATCAATGGTTTTGTTTTTTATTCTTCTTTACGGTGTTGTTAACATTTTCTTAAAATATCTCCTAGAACCAAAGATATAACGAAAACAGTCGGCCAAGGTACGAAAAGCACGCAAAGAAACCTTTATCCACCGCCTTGAATGCATTTTTTTCATTTTCACTGATTTTTCAGGGAAACTCTCAGCCTAGATATGTGTATTACATATCAATGGTTTTGTTTTTTATTCTTCTTTACGGTGTTGTTAACATTTTCTTAAAATATCTCCTAGAACCAAAGATATAACGAAAACAGTCGGCCAAGGTACGAAACGCACGCAAACAAAACCTTTATCCACCGCCTTGAATGCATTTTTTTCATTTTCACTGATTTTTCAGGGAAACTCTCAGCCTAGATATGTGTTTTACATATCAATGGTTTTGTTTTTTATTCTTCTTTACGGTGCTCTTTACATTTTCTTAAAATATCTCCTAGAACCAAAGATATAACGAAAACAGTCGGCCAAGGTACGAAAAGCACGCAAAGAAACCTTTATCCACCGCCTTGAATGCATTTTTTTCATTTTCACTGATTTTTCAGGGAAACTCTCAGCCTAGATATGTGTATTACATATCAATGGTTTTGTTTTTTATTCTTCTTTACGGTGCTGTTTACATTTTGTTAAAATATCTCCTAGAACCAAAGATATAACGAAAAAAGTCGGCCAAGGTACGAAAAGCACGCAAAGAAACCTTTATCCACCGCCTTGAATGCATTTTTTTTTCATTTTCACCGATTTTTCAGGGAAACTCTCAGCCTAGAGGTGCGTATTACATATCAATGGTTTTGTTTTTTATTCTTCTTTACGGTGCTCTTTACATTTTGTTAAAATATCTCCTAGAACCAAAGATATAACGAAAACAGTCGGCCAAGGTACGAAAAGCACGCAAAGAAACCTTTATCCACCGCCTTGAATGCATTTTTTTTTCATTTTCACTGATTTTTCAGGGAAACTCTCAGCCTAGAGGTGCGTATTACATATCAATGGTTTTGTTTTTTATTCTCCTTTACGGTGCTGTTTACATTTTCTTAAAATATCTCCTAGAACCGAAGATATAACAAAAACAGTCGGCCAAGGTACGAAAAGCACGCAAAGAAACCTTTATCCACCGCCTTGAATGCATTTTTTTCATTTTCACTGATTTTTCAGGGAAACTCTCAGCCTAGATATGTGTATTACATATCAATGGTTTTGTTTTTTATTCTTCTTTACGGTGTTGTTAACATTTTCTTAAAATATCTCCTAGAACCAAAGATATAACGAAAACAGTCGGCCAAGGTACGAAACGCACGCAAACAAAACCTTTATCCACCGCCTTGAATGCATTTTTTTCATTTTCACTGATTTTTCAGGGAAACTCTCAGCCTAGATATGTGTATTACATATCAATGGTTTTGTTTTTTATTCTTCTTTACGGTGCTGTTTACATTTTCTTAAAATATCTCCTAGAACCAAAGATATAACGAAAACAGTCGGCCAAGGTACGAAAAGCACGCAAAGAAACCTTTATCCACCGCCTTGAATGCATTTTTTTTTCATTTTCACTGATTTTTCAGGGAAACTCTCAGCCTAGAGGTGCGTATTACATATCAATGGTTTTGTTTTTTATTCTTCTTTACGGTGCTGTTTACATTTTGTTAAAATATCTCCTAGAACCAAAGATATAACGAAAACAGTCGGCCAAGGTACGAAAAGCACGCAAAGAAACCTTTATCCACCGCCTTGAATGCATTTTTTTCATTTTCACTGATTTTTCAGGGAAACTCTCAGCCTAGAGCTGTGTATTACATATCAATGGTTTTGTTTTTTATTCTTCTTTACGGTGCTCTTTACATTTTCTTAAAATATCTCCTAGAACCAAAGATATAACGAAAACAGTCGGCCAAGGTACGAAAAGCACGCAAAGAAACCTTTATCCACCGCCTTGAATGCATTTTTTTTTCATTTTCACTGATTTTTCAGGGAAACTCTCAGCCTAGAGGTGCGTATTACATATCAATGGTTTTGTTTTTTATTCTTCTTTACGGTGCTGTTTACATTTTGTTAAAATATCTCCTAGAACCAAAGATATAACGAAAACAGTCGGCCAAGGTACGAAAAGCACGCAAAGAAACCTTTATCCACCGCCTTGAATGCATTTTTTTTTCATTTTCACTGATTTTTCAGGGAAACTCTCAGCCTAGAGGTGCGTATTACATATCAATGGTTTTGTTTTTTATTCTTCTTTACGGTGCTCTTTACATTTTGTTAAAATATCTCCTAGAACCAAAGATATAACGAAAACAGTCGGCCAAGGTACGAAAAGCACGCAAAGAAACCTTTATCCACCGCCTTGAATGCATTTTTTTTTTCATTTTCACTGATTTTTCAGGGAAACTCTCAGCCTAGATATGTGTATTACATATCAATGGTTTTGTTTTTTATTCTTCTTTACGGTGCTCTTTACATTTTCGTAAAATATCTCCTAGAACCAAAGATATAACGAAAACAGTCGGCCAAGGTACGAAAAGCACGCAAAGAAACCTTTATCCACCGCCTTGAATGCATTTTTTTCATTTTCACTGATTTTTCAGGGAAACTCTCAGCCTAGATATGTGTATTACATATCAATGGTTTTGTTTTTTATTCTTCTTTACGGTGCTGTTTACATTTTGTTAAAATATCTCCTAGAACCAAAGATATAACGAAAACAGTCGGCCAAGGTACGAAAAGCACGCAAAGAAACCTTTATCCACCGCCTTGAATGCATTTTTTTTTCATTTTCACCGATTTTTCAGGGAAACTCTCAGCCTAGAGGTGCGTATTACATATCAATGGTTTTGTTTTTTATTCTTCTTTACGGTGCTGTTTACATTTTGTTAAAATATCTCCTAGAACCAAAGATATAACGAAAACAGTCGGCCAAGGTACGAAAAGCACGCAAAGAAACCTTTATCCACCGCCTTGAATGCATTTTTTTTTCATTTTCACTGATTTTTCAGGGAAACTCTCAGCCTAGAGGTGCGTATTACATATCAATGGTTTAGTTTTTTATTCTCCTTTACGGTGCTGTTTACATTTTCTTAAAATATCTCCTAGAACCGAAGATATAACAAAAACAGTCGGCCAAGGTACGAAAAGCACGCAAAGAAACCTTTATCCACCGCCTTGAATGCATTTTTTTCATTTTCACTGACTTTTCAGGGAAACTCTCAGCCTAGATATGTGTATTACATATCAATGGTTTTGTTTTTTATTCTTCTTTACGGTGTTGTTAACATTTTCTTAAAATATCTCCTAGAACCAAAGATATAACGAAAACAGTCGGCCAAGGTACGAAACGCACGCAAACAAAACCTTTATCCACCGCCTTGAATGCATTTTTTTCATTTTCACTGATTTTTCAGGGAAACTCTCAGCCTAGATATGTGTTTTACATATCAATGGTTTTGTTTTTTATTCTTCTTTACGGTGCTCTTTACATTTTCTTAAAATATCTCCTAGAACCGAAGATATAACAAAAACAGTCGGCCAAGGTACGAAAAGCACGCAAAGAAACCTTTATCCACCGCCTTGAATGCATTTTTTTCATTTTCACTGATTTTTCAGGGAAACTCTCAGCCTAGAGGTGCGTATTACATATCAATGGTTTTGTTTTTTATTCTTCTTTACGGTGCTGTTTACATTTTGTTAAAATATCTCCTAGAACCAAAGATATAACGAAAACAGTCGGCCAAGGTACGAAAAGCACGCAAAGAAACCTTTATCCACCGCCTTGAATGCATTTTTTTCATTTTCACTGATTTTTCAGGGAAACTCTCAGCCTAGAGCTGTGTATTACATATCAATGGTTTTGTTTTTTATTCTTCTTTACGGTGCTCTTTACATTTTCTTAAAATATCTCCTAGAACCAAAGATAGAACGAAAACAGTCGGCCAAGGTACGAAAAGCACGCAAAGAAACCTTTATCCACCGCCTTGAATGCATTTTTTTTTTTCATTTTCCCTGATTTTTCAGGGAAACTCTCAGCCTAGAGGTGCGTATTACATATCAATGGTTTTGTTTTTTATTCTTCTTTACGGTGCTCTTTACATTTTCTTAAAATATCTCCTAGAACCAAAGATATAACAAAAACAGTCGGCCAAGGTACGAAAAGCACGCAAAGAAACCTTTATCCACCGCCTTGAATGCATTTGTTTTTCATTTTCACTGATTTTTCAGGGAAACTCTCAGCCTAGAGGTGCGTATTACATATCAATGGTTTTGTTTTTTATTCTTCTTTACGGTGTTGTTAACATTTTCTTAAAATATCTCCTAGAACCAAAGATATAACGAAAACAGTCGGCCAAGGTACGAAAAGCACGCAAAGAAACCTTTATCCACCGCCTTGAATGCATTTTTTTCATTTTCACTGATTTTTCAGGGAAACTCTCAGCCTAGAGGTGCGTATTACATATCAATGGTTTTGTTTTTTATTCTTCTTTACGGTGCTGTTTACATTTTGTTAAAATATTTCCTAGAACCAAAGATATAACGAAAACAGTCGGCCAAGGTACGAAAAGCACGCAAAGAAACCTTTATCCACCGCCTTGAATGCATTTTTTTCATTTTCACTGATTTTTCAGGGAAACTCTCAGCCTAGATATGTGTATTACATATCAATGGTTTTGTTTTTTATTCTTCTTTACGGTGCTCTTTACATTTTGTTAAAATATCTCCTAGAACCAAAGATATAACGAAAACAGTCGGCCAAGGTACGAAAAGCACGCAAAGAAACCTTTATCCACCGCCTTGAATGCATTTGTTTTTCATTTTCACTGATTTTTCAGGGAAACTCTCAGCCTAGATATGTGTATTACATATCAATGGTTTTGTTTTTTATTCTTCTTTAGGGTGCTCTTTACATTTTCTTGAAATATCTCCTAGAACCAAAGATATAACGAAAACAGTCGGCCAAGGTACGAAACGCACGCAAAGAATCCTTTATCCACCGCCTTGAATGCTTTTTTTTCATTTTCACTGATTTTTCAGGGAAACTCTCAGCCTAGATATGTGTATTACATATCAATGGTTTTGTTTTTTATTCTCCTTTGCGGTGCTCTTTACATTTTCTTAAAATATCTCCTAGAACCAAAGATATAACGAAAACAGTCGGCCAAGATACGAAAAGCACGCAAAGAAACCTTTATCCACCGCATAGAATGCATTTTTTCATTTTCACTGATTTGTCAGGGAAACTCTCAGCCCAGATATGTGTATTACATATCAATGGTTTTGTTTTTTATTCTCCTTCACGGTGCTTTTTACATTTTCTTAAAATATCTCCTAGAACCGAAGATATAACAAAAACAGTCGGCCAAGGTACGAAAAGCACGCAAAGAAACCTTTATCCACCGCCTTGAATGCATTTTTTTCATTTTCACTGATTTTTCAGGGAAACTCTCAGCCTAGAGCTGTGTATTACATATCAATGGTTTTGTTTTTTATTCTTCTTTACGGTGCTCTTTACATTTTCTTAAAATATCTCCTAGAACCAAAGATAGAACGAAAACAGTCGGCCAAGGTACGAAAAGCACGCAAAGAAACCTTTATCCACCGCCTTGAATGCATTTTTTTTTTCATTTTCCCTGATTTTTCAGGGAAACTCTCAGCCTAGAGGTGCGTATTACATATCAATGGTTTTGTTTTTTATTCTTCTTTACGGTGCTCTTTACATTTTCTTAAAATATCTCCTAGAACCAAAGATATAACAAAAACAGTCGGCCAAGGTACGAAAAGCACGCAAAGAAACCTTTATCCACCGCCTTGAATGCATTTTTTTCATTTTCACTGATTTTTCAGGGAAACTCTCAGCCTAGAGCTGTGTATTACATATCAATGGTTTTGTTTTTTATTCTTCTTTACGGTGCTCTTTACATTTTCTTAAAATATCTCCTAGAACCAAAGATAGAACGAAAACAGTCGGCCAAGGTACGAAAAGCACGCAAAGAAACCTTTATCCACCGCCTTGAATGCATTTTTCTTTTCATTTTCCCTGATTTTTCAGGGAAACTCTCAGCCTAGAGGTGCGTATTACATATCAATGGTTTTGTTTTTTATTCTTCTTTACGGTGCTGTTTACATTTTCTTAAAATATCTCCTAGAACCGAAGATATAACAAAAACAGTCGAACAGGTACGAAAAGCACGCAAAGAAACCTTTATCCACCGCCTTGAATGCATTTTTTTCATTTTCACTGATTTTTCAGGGAAACTCTCAGCCTAGATATGTGTATTACATATCAATGGTTTTGTTTTTTATTCTTCTTTACGGTGTTGTTAACATTTTCTTAAAATATCTCCTAGAACCAAAGATATAACGAAAACAGTCGGCCAAGGTACGAAACGCACGCAAACAAAACCTTTATCCACCGCCTTGAATGCATTTTTTTCATTTTCACTGATTTTTCAGGGAAACTCTCAGCCTAGATATGTGTATTACATATCAATGGTTTTGTTTTTTATTCTTCTTTACGGTGCTGTTTACATTTTCTTAAAATATCTCCTAGAACCAAAGATATAACGAAAACAGTCGGCCAAGGTACGAAAAGCACGCAAAGAAACCTTTATCCACCGCCTTGAATGCATTTTTTTTTCATTTTCACTGATTTTTCAGGGAAACTCTCAGCCTAGAGGTGCGTATTACATATCAATGGTTTTGTTTTTTATTCTTCTTTACGGTGCTGTTTACATTTTGTTAAAATATCTCCTAGAACCAAAGATATAACGAAAACAGTCGGCCAAGGTACGAAAAGCACGCAAAGAAACCTTTATCCACCGCCTTGAATGCATTTTTTTCATTTTCACTGATTTTTCAGGGAAACTCTCAGCCTAGAGCTGTGTATTACATATCAATGGTTTTGTTTTTTATTCTTCTTTACGGTGCTCTTTACATTTTCTTAAAATATCTCCTAGAACCAAAGATAGAACGAAAACAGTCGGCCAAGGTACGAAAAGCACGCAAAGAAACCTTTATCCACCGCCTTGAATGCATTTTTTTTTCATTTTCACTGATTTTTCAGGGAAACTCTCAGCCTAGAGGTGCGTATTACATATCAATGGTTTTGTTTTTTATTCTTCTTTACGGTGCTGTTTACATTTTGTTAAAATATCTCCTAGAACCAAAGATATAACGAAAACAGTCGGCCAAGGTACGAAAAGCACGCAAAGAAACCTTTATCCACCGCCTTGAATGCATTTTTTTTTCATTTTCACTGATTTTTCAGGGAAACTCTCAGCCTAGAGGTGCGTATTACATATCAATGGTTTTGTTTTTTATTCTTCTTTACGGTGCTCTTTACATTTTGTTAAAATATCTCCTAGAACCAAAGATATAACGAAAACAGTCGGCCAAGGTACGAAAAGCACGCAAAGAAACCTTTATCCACCGCCTTGAATGCATTTTTTTTTTCATTTTCACTGATTTTTCAGGGAAACTCTCAGCCTAGATATGTGTATTACATATCAATGGTTTTGTTTTTTATTCTTCTTTACGGTGCTCTTTACATTTTCGTAAAATATCTCCTAGAACCAAAGATAGAACGAAAACAGTCGGCCAAGGTACGAAAAGCACGCAAAGAAACCTTTATCCACCGCCTTGAATGCATTTTTTTCATTTTCACTGATTTTTCAGGGAAACTCTCAGCCTAGATATGTGTATTACATATCAATGGTTTTGTTTTTTATTCTTCTTTACGGTGCTGTTTACATTTTGTTAAAATATCTCCTAGAACCAAAGATATAACGAAAACAGTCGGCCAAGGTACGAAAAGCACGCAAAGAAACCTTTATCCACCGCCTTGAATGCATTTTTTTTTTCATTTTCACCGATTTTTCAGGGAAACTCTCAGCCTAGAGGTGCGTATTACATATCAATGGTTTTGTTTTTTATTCTTCTTTACGGTGCTGTTTACATTTTGTTAAAATATCTCCTAGAACCAAAGATATAACGAAAACAGTCGGCCAAGGTACGAAAAGCACGCAAAGAAACCTTTATCCACCGCCTTGAATGCATTTTTTTTTCATTTTCACTGATTTGTCAGGGAAACTCTCAGCCTAGAGGTGCGTATTACATATCAATGGTTTAGTTTTTTATTCTCCTTTACGGTGCTGTTTACATTTTCTTAAAATATCTCCTAGAACCGAAGATATAACAAAAACAGTCGGCCAAGGTACGAAAAGCACGCAAAGAAACCTTTATCCACCGCCTTGAATGCATTTTTTTCATTTTCACTGACTTTTCAGGGAAACTCTCAGCCTAGATATGTGTATTACATATCAATGGTTTTGTTTTTTATTCTTCTTTACGGTGTTGTTAACATTTTCTTAAAATATCTCCTAGAACCAAAGATATAACGAAAACAGTCGGCCAAGGTACGAAACGCACGCAAACAAAACCTTTATCCACCGCCTTGAATGCATTTTTTTCATTTTCACTGATTTTTCAGGGAAACTCTCAGCCTAGATATGTGTTTTACATATCAATGGTTTTGTTTTTTATTCTTCTTTACGGTGCTCTTTACATTTTCTTAAAATATCTCCTAGAACCGAAGATATAACAAAAACAGTCGGCCAAGGTACGAAAAGCACGCAAAGAAACCTTTATCCACCGCCTTGAATGCATTTTTTTCATTTTCACTGATTTTTCAGGGAAACTCTCAGCCTAGAGGTGCGTATTACATATCAATGGTTTTGTTTTTTATTCTTCTTTACGGTGCTGTTTACATTTTGTTAAAATATCTCCTAGAACCAAAGATATAACGAAAACAGTCGGCCAAGGTACGAAAAGCACGCAAAGAAACCTTTATCCACCGCCTTGAATGCATTTTTATCATTTTCACTGATTTTTCAGGGAAACTCTCAGCCTAGAGCTGTGTATTACATATCAATGGTTTTGTTTTTTATTCTTCTTTACGGTGCTCTTTACATTTTCTTAAAATATCTCCTAGAACCAAAGATAGAACGAAAACAGTCGGCCAAGGTACGAAAAGCACGCAAAGAAACCTTTATCCACCGCCTTGAATGCATTTTTCTTTTCATTTTCCCTGATTTTTCAGGGAAACTCTCAGCCTAGAGGTGCGTATTACATATCAATGGTTTTGTTTTTTATTCTTCTTTACGGTGCTCTTTACATTTTCTTAAAATATCTCCTAGAACCAAAGATATAACAAAAACAGTCGGCCAAGGTACGAAAAGCACGCAAAGAAACCTTTATCCACCGCCTTGAATGCATTTGTTTTTCATTTTCACTGATTTTTCAGGGAAACTCTCAGCCTAGAGGTGCGTATTACATATCAATGGTTTTGTTTTTTATTCTTCTTTACGGTGCTCTTTACATTTTCTTAAAATATCTCCTAGAACCAAAGATATAACGAAAACAGTCGGCCAAGGTACGAAAAGCACGCAAAGAAACCTTTATCCACCGCCTTGAATGCATTTTTTTCATTTTCACTGATTTTTCAGGGAAACTCTCAGCCTAGATATGTGTATTACATATCAATGGTTTTGTTTTTTATTCTTCTTTACGGTGCTCTTTACATTTTGTTAAAATATCTCCTAGAACCAAAGATATAACGAAAACAGTCGGCCAAGGTACGAAAAGCACGCAAAGAAACCTTTATCCACCGCCTTGAATGCATTTTTTTCATTTTCACTGATTTTTCAGGGAAACTCTCAGCCTAGATATGTGTATTACATATCAATGGTTTTGTTTTTTATTCTTATTTAGGGTTCTCTTTACATTTTCTTGAAATATCTCCTAGAACCAAAGATAGAACGAAAACAGTCGGCCAAGGTACGAAACGCACGCAAAGAAACCTTTATCCACTGCCTTGAATGCTTTTTTTTTTTTCATTTTCACTGATTTTTCAGGGAAACTCTCAGCCTAGATATGTGTATTACATATCAATGGTTTTGTTTTTTATTCTCCTTTGCGGTGCTCTTTACATTTTCTTAAAATATCTCCTAGAACCAAAGATATAACGAAAACAGTCGGCCAAGATACGAAAAGCACGCAAAGAAACCTTTATCCACCGCATAGAATGCATTTTTTCATTTTCACTGATTTGTCAGGGAAACTCTCAGCCCAGATATGTGTATTACATATCAATGGTTTTGTTTTTTATTCTCCTTCACGGTGCTGTTTACATTTTCTAAAAATATCTCCTAGAACCAAAGATATAACGAAAACAGTCGGCCAAGGTACGAAACGCACGCAAAGAAACCTTTATCCACCGCCTTGAATGCATTTTTTCATTTTCACTGATTTTTCAGGGAAACTCTCAGCCTAGATATGTGTATTACATATCAATGGTTTTGTTTTTTATTCTTCTTTAGGGTGCTCTTTACATTTTGTTAAAATATTTCCTAGAACCAAAGATATAACAAAAACAGTCGGCCAAGGTACGAAACGCACGCAAAGAAACCTTTATCCACCGCCTTGAATGCATTTTTTTGATTTTCACTGATTTTTCAGAGAAACTCTCAGCGTAGAAATGTGTATTACATATCAATGGGTTTGTTTTTTATTCTTCTTTGCGGTGCTTTTTCATTTTCTTAAAATACCTCCTAGAACCAAAGATATAACGAAAACAGTCGGCCAAGGTACGAAACGCACGCAAAAAAACCTTTATCCACCGCCTTGAATGCATTTTTTTCATTTTCACTGATTTTTCAGGGAAACTCTCAGCCTAGATATGTGTATTACATATCAATGGTTTTGTTTTTTATTCTTCTTTACGGTGCTCTTTACATTTTCTTAAAATATCTCCTAGAACCAAAGATATAACGAAAACAGTCGGCCAAGGTACGAAAAGCACGCAAAGAAACCTTTATCCACCGCCTTGAATGCATTTTTTTCATTTTCACTGATTTTTCAGGGAAACTCTCAGCCTAGATATGTGTATTACATATCAATGGTTTTGTTTTTTATTCTTCTTTACGGTGCTCTTTACATTTTGTTAAAATATCTCCTAGAACCAAAGATATAACGAAAACAGTCGGCCAAGGTACGAAAAGCACGCAAAGAAACCTTTATCCACCGCCTTGAATGCATTTTTTTCATTTTCACTGATTTTTCAGGGAAACTCTCAGCCTAGATATGTGTATTACATATCAATGGTTTTGTTTTTTATTCTTCTTTAGGGTTCTCTTTACATTTTCTTGAAATATCTCCTAGAACCAAAGATAGAACGAAAACAGTCGGCCAAGGTACGAAACGCACGCAAAGAAACCTTTATCCACTGCCTTGAATGCTTTTTTTTTCATTTTCACTGATTTTTCAGGGAAACTCTCAGCCTAGATATGTGTATTACATATCAATGGTTTTGTTTTTTATTCTCCTTTGCGGTGCTCTTTACATTTTCTTAAAATATCTCCTAGAACCAAAGATATAACGAAAACAGTCGGCCAAGATACGAAAAGCACGCAAAGAAACCTTTATCCACCGCATAGAATGCATTTTTTCATTTTCACTGATTTGTCAGGGAAACTCTCAGCCCAGATATGTGTATTACATATCAATGGTTTTGTTTTTTATTCTCCTTCACGGTGCTGTTTACATTTTCTAAAAATATCTCCTAGAACCAAAGATATAACGAAAACAGTCGGCCAAGGTACGAAACGCACGCAAAGAAACCTTTATCCACCGCCTTGAATGCATTTTTTCATTTTCACTGATTTTTCAGGGAAACTCTCAGCCTAGATATGTGTATTACATATCAATGGTTTTGTTTTTTATTCTTCTTTAGGGTGCTCTTTACATTTTGTTAAAATATTTCCTAGAACCAAAGATATAACAAAAACAGTCGGCCAAGGTACGAAAAGCACGCAAAGAAACCTTTATCCACCGCCTTGAATGCATTTTTTTGATTTTCACTGATTTTTCAGAGAAACTCTCAGCGTAGAAATGTGTATTACATATCAATGGGTTTGTTTTTTATTCTTCTTTGCGGTGCTTTTTACATTTTCTTAAAATATCTCCTAGAACCAAAGATATAACGAAAACAGTCGGCCAAGGTACGAAACGCACGCAAAAAAAACCTTTATCCACCGCCTTGAATGCATTTTTTTCATTTTCACTGATTTTTCAGGGAAACTCTCAGCCTAGATATGTGTTTTACATATCAATGGTTTTGTTTTTTATTCTTCTTTACTGTGCTTTTTACATTTTCTTAAAATATCAAAAATATAAAATAGCGTATACACCAACCCGTGTTTATTTGAATAAACACTGCACAGACGTGTGTTGTTGTTTCGTGGCTGCGCAGCGCGCGAAGCACGCCCTCCATAAGTTATGCGATACGGTCGAGTTGCTTCCTTTCTTCGTCCTTCATTGCTCGCGAAAAAAGGGAAAGAAATCATAATGCTGCCACAGGATGATCGGTGGGTGGCCTACACTTGGAAGGCGTATTACCAGGTAGGATGGGAAAGAAAAGCGCTCTAGAACCGTTAAAATCCAGCGGAAAACCCGCTCAACTCTTTTCCGCGCGCAGGATCGAAGAATGCGCTCGAAAGAAATCATAATGCTGCGTGCTACAGGGTCATCAGTGGGTGGCCTACACTTGGAAGGCGTACAAACAGGTAGGATGGGAAAGAAAAGCGCTCTAGAACCGTTAAAATCCAGCGGAAAACCCGCTCAACTCTTTTCCGCGCGCGGGATCGAAGAATGCGCTCGAAAGAAATCATAATGCTGCGTGCTACAGGGTCATCAGTGGGTGGCCTACACTTGGAAGGCGTACAAACAGGTAGGATGGGAAAGAAAAGCGCTCTGGAACCGTTAAAATCCAGCGGAAAACCCGCTCAACTCTTTTCCGCGCGCGGGATCGAAGAATGCGCTCGAAAGAAATCATAATGCTGCGTGCTACAGGGTCATCAGTGGGTGGCCTACACTTGGAAGGCGTACAAACAGGTAGGATGGGAAAGAAAAGCGCTCTAGAACCGTTAAAATCCAGCGGAAAACCCGCTCAACTCTTTTCCGCGCGCAGGATCGAAGAATGCGCTCGAAAGAAATCATAATGCTGCGTGCTACAGGGTCATCAGTGGGTGGCCTACACTTGGAAGGCGTACAAACAGGTAGGATGGGAAAGAAAAGCGCTCTGGAACCGTTAAAATCCAGCGGAAAACCCGCTCAACCCTTTTCCGCGCGCAGGATCGAAGAATGCGCTCGAAAGAAATCATAATGCTGCGTGCTACAGGGTCATCAGTGGGTGGCCTACACTTGGAAGGCGTACAAACAGGTAGGATGGGAAAGAAAAGCGCTCTAGAACCGTTAAAATCCAGCGGAAAACCCGCTCAACTCTTTTCCGCGCGCAGGATCGAAGAATGCGCTCGAAAGAAATCATAATGCTGCGTGCTACAGGGTCATCAGTGGGTGGCCTACACTTGGAAGGCGTACAAACAGGTAGGATGGGAAAGAAAAGCGCTCTAGAACCGTTAAAATCCAGCGGAAAACCCGCTCAACTCTTTTCCGCGCGCAGGATCGAAGAATGCGCTCGAAAGAAATCATAATGCTGCGTGCTACAGGGTCATCAGTGGGTGGCCTATACTTGGAAGGCGTACAACCAGGTAGGATGGGAAAGAAAAGCGCTCTAGAACCGTTAAAATCCAGCGGAAAACCCGCTCAACTCTTTTCCGCGCGCAGGATCGAAGAATGCGCTCGAAAGAAATCATAATGCTGCGTGCTACAGGGTCATCAGTGGGTGGCCTACACTTGGAAGGCGTACAAACAGGTAGGATGGGAAAGAAAAGCGCTCTAGAACCGTTAAAATCCAGCGGAAAAGCCGCTCAACTCTTTTCCGCGCGCAGGATCGAAGAATGCGCTCGAAAGAAATCATAATGCTGCGTGCTACAGGGTCATCAGTGGGTGGCCTACACTTGGAAGGCGTACAAACAGGTAGGATGGGAAAGAAAAGCGCTCTAGAACCGTTGCAATCCTGCGGAAAAGCCGCTCAACTCTTTTCCGCGCGCAGGATCGAAGAATGCGCTCGAAAGAAATCATAATGCTGCGTGCTACAGGGTCATCAGTGGGTGGCCTACACTTGGAAGGCGTACAACCAGGTAGGATGGGAAAGAAAATCGCCCTAGAACCGTTGCAATCCTGCGGAAAATGCTTGGAATTGGATCAAAATTATTTTTGCGCAGGCTCAAAAACGGCTGAAAAACCGGCAAAACCGGGAGCAAACCGGATTTCTACTAGGGCAACATACTACCAGCGCAGGTGGATGCGTTTTTTCTTTGGCGCCAGCGCCATCTAGTGAGAACGGGTTAGGTGCCTAAGATAGGTTGGTGTCTCGGATAGATATTCGAGCACCCTGTTCTTGCACCACTAGATGGCGTTCATTCCCAGCTTGTAGCCGCATCCACCTGCGCTGGTAGTATGTTGCCCTAGTAGAAATCCGGTTTGCTCCCGGTTTTGCCGGTTTTTCGGCCGTTTTTGAGCCTGCGCGAAAATAATTTTGATCCAATTCCAAGCATTTTCCGCAGGATTGCAACGGTTCTAGGGCGATTTTCTTTCCCATCCTACCTGGTTGTACGCCTTCCAAGTGTAGGCCACCCACTGATGACCCTGTAGCACGCAGCATTATGATTTCTTTCGAGCGCATTCTTCGATCCTGCGCGCGGAAAAGAGTTGAGCGGGTTTTCCGCTGGATTTTAACGGTTCCAGAGCGCTTTTCTTTCCCATCCTACCTGTTTGTACGCCTTCCAAGTGTAGGCCACCCACTGATGACCCTGTAGCACGCAGCATTATGATTTCTTTCGAGCGCATTCTTCGATCCTGCGCGCGGAAAAGAGTTGAGCGGGTTTTCCGCTGGATTTTAACGGTTCTAGAGCGCTTTTCTTTCCCATCCTACCTGTTTGTACGCCTTCCAAGTGTAGGCCACCCACTGATGACCCTGTAGCACGCAGCATTATGATTTCTTTCGAGCGCATTCTTCGATCCTGCGCGCGGAAAAGAGTTGAGCGGGTTTTCCGCTGGATTTTAACGGTTCTAGAGCGCTTTTCTTTCCATCCTACCTGTTTGTACGCCTTCCAAGTGTAGGCCACCCAGTGATGACCCTGTAGCACGCAGCATTATGATTTCTTTCGAGCGCATTCTTCGATCCTGCGCGCGGAAAAGAGTTGAGCGGGTTTTCCGCTGGATTTTAACGGTTCTAGAGCGCTTTTCTTTCCCATCCTACCTGGTTGTACGCCTTCCAAGTGTAGGCCACCCACTGATGACCCTGTAGCACGCAGCATTATGCGATCGATCCTGCGCGCGGAAAAGAGTTGAGCGGGTTTTCCGCTGGATTTTAACGGTTCTAGAGCGCTTTTCTTTCCCATCCTACCTGGTTGTACGCCTTCCAAGTGTAGGCCACCCACTGATGACCCTGTAGCACGCAGCATTATGATTTCTTTCGAGCGCATTCTTCGATCCTGCGCGCGGAAAAGAGTTGAGCGGGTTTTCCGCTGGATTTTAACGGTTCTAGAGCGCTTTTCTTTCCCATCCTACCTGTTTGTACGCCTTCCAAGTGTAGGCCACCCACTGATGACCCTGTAGCACGCAGCATTATGATTTCTTTCGAGCGCATTCTTCGATCCTGCGCGCGGAAAAGAGTTGAGCGGGTTTTCCGCTGGATTTTAACGGTTCTAGAGCGCTTTTCTTTCCCATCCTACCTGTTTGTACGCCTTCCAAGTGTAGGCCACCCACTGATGACCCTGTAGCACGCAGCATTATGATTTCTTTCGAGCGCATTCTTCGATCCTGCGCGCGGAAAAGAGTTGAGCGGGTTTTCCGCTGGATTTTAACGGTTCTAGAGCGCTTTTCTTTCCCATCCTACCTGTTTGTACGCCTTCCAAGTGTAGGCCACCCACTGATGACCCTGTAGCACGCAGCATTATGATTTCTTTCGAGCGCATTCTTCGATCCTGCGCGCGGAAAAGAGTTGAGCGGGTTTTCCGCTGGATTTTAACGGTTCTAGAGCGCTTTTCTTTCCATCCTACCTGTTTGTACGCCTTCCAAGTGTAGGCCACCCACTGATGACCCTGTAGCACGCAGCATTATGATTTCTTTCGAGCGCATTCTTCGATCCTGCGCGCGGAAAAGAGTTGAGCGGGTTTTCCGCTGGATTTTAACGGTTCTAGAGCGCTTTTCTTTCCCATCCTACCTGTTTGTACGCCTTCCAAGTGTAGGCAACCCACTGATGACCCTGTAGCACGCAGCATTATGATTTCTTTCGAGCGCATTCTTCGATCCTGCGCGCGGAAAAGAGTTGAGCGGGTTTTCCGCTGGATTTTAACGGTTCTAGAGCGCTTTTCTTTCCCATCCTACCTGTTTGTACGCCTTCCAAGTGTAGGCCACCCACTGATGACCCTGTAGCACGCAGCATTATGATTTCTTTCGAGCGCATTCTTCGATCCTGCGCGCGGAAAAGAGTTGAGCGGCTTTTCCGCAGGATTGCAACGGTTCTAGAGCGCTTTTCTTTCCCATCCTACCTGGTTGTACGCTTTCCAAGTGTAGGCCACCCACTGATCATCCTGTGGCACTTAAATTTATGCTTTCTTTCGAGCGCAATCTTCGATCCTGCGCGAGGTAAAGAGTTGAGCGGGTTTTCCGCAGGATTTCAACGGTTCTAGGGCGCTTTTCATTCCCGTGTGGCGCTTAGCGTTCTTGACGACAGCGAAATGTTCTCGCGAGAATGTGAAATCTGCTCTGGTGCTGGTGCCTTAAGCTGGCGCCGCTCGACATCGTGCGTAGCGAATTCCAGTACGAGCCGGGCAGTGCGGCCCAGTACGCGCCCAGTAGTGCCCCCAAACCCTTCACCGCCTTTATATAGTTCACTAAAGGTAATGGTAACCACACCTAGTCATTAAGTTATTCGCGCATAATTAGTGAAAGAAATCATAATGCTGCGTGCCACAGGATGATCGGTGGGTGGCCTACACTTGGAAGGCGTACTACCAGGTAGGATGGGAAAGAAAAGCGCCGTAGAACCGTTGAAATCCTGCGGAAAAGCCGCTCAGTATTACATATCAATGGTTTTGTTTTTTATTCTTCTTCACTGTGCTTTTTACATTTTCTTAAAATATCTCCTAGAACCAAAGATATAACAAAAACAGTCGGCCAAGGTACGAAACGCACGCAAAGAAACCTTTATCCACCGCCTTGAATGCATTTTTTTCATTTTCACTGATTTTTCAGGGAAACTCTCAGCGTAGAAATGTGTATTACATATCAATGGTTTTGTTTTTTATTCTTCTTTAGTGTGCTTTTTACATTTTCTTAAAATATCTCCTAGAACCAAAGATATAACAAAAACAGTCGGCCAAGGTACGAAACGCACGCAAAGAAACCTTTATCCACCGCCTTGAATGCATTTTTTTCATTTTCACTGATTTTTCAGGGAAACTCTCAGCGTAGAAATGTGTATTACATATCAATGGTTTTGTTTTTTATTCTTCTTAACGGTGCTGTTTACATTTTCTTAAAATATCTCCTAGAACCAAAGATATAACAAAAACAGTCGGCCAAGGTACGAAACGCACGCAAAGAAACCTTTATCCACCGCCTTGAATGCATTTTTTTGATTTTCACTGATTTTTCAGGGAAACTCTCAGCCTAGACATGTGTATTACATATCAATGGTTTTGTTTTTTATTCTTCTTTACTGTGCTTTTTACATTTTCTTCAAATATCTCCTAGAACCAAAGATATTACCAAAACAGTCGGCCAAGGTATGAAACGCACGCAAACAAAACCTTTATCCACCGCCGTGAATGCTTTTTTCTCATTTTCACTGATTTTTCAGGGAAACTCTCAGCCTAGATATGTGTATTACATATCAATGGTTTTGTTTTTTATTCTTCTTTACTGTACTTTTTACATTTTCCTAAAATAACTCCTAGAACCAAAGATATTACCAAAACAGTCGGCCAAGGTACGAAGAGCACGCAAAGTATTTAGTGAGAAATTACTCCTTTTCTTTCACCCTTTCTCGCCCTTCAACATGCATTCCCCAAAGAAACGTATCCGGAATAGTGGATTTAGCTCGGACTGGGTTATCGGATCAAGTTGAAATTTTTATCCAAGGTTGTTACAATTGTTTGTAATTAGTGTGCAAATTTTGAACTGGATTCGTTAACCCGTTTTTTTACAGCAGCTTTTTAACTAAGTCAATATCAGTCGTGAGCGGCGTTTTTATTTTGTTTTATGTTTTACCTTCCCCAAAGAAAGTAACGTAAAATCAAACAACATTTGTTATTCTAAAAGATCCAAATTTAATTGGACACCTTCTTAAATATGCTCCATTGGTGGCGATTGCAGCGATGCGGCATGCGACCTGTTTTGCGATAGTGTTTTGGCGGACAATTCAGCTCTTTCGGTACGTAACGCCGCGCGGCCATCTTTCTCATGCCCAAAATATCAATCAAAGCCGCATTTGCTGACTGGTGGGATCTCATCTAGCTCATGTGCAATCTCTTTCAAGCAGGCATGACGGTTTTCAAGCACCATCAAGTCTTAATTCTTTGCTTAACGTGTAGCAACCCCCACCGTGAAAAAAAACGCAGCTCACGACTGACATCGACTTACTTAACCAGCTGCTGTAAATAAACGGGTTAACGAATCCCGCTCCAAATTTGCACACTTATTAAGGACAGTTGTAGCAACCTTGAATAAAAATCTCATCTTAATCCGATTGCCCAGTCCGAGTTAAACCGACTATTCCGGATGCGTTTTTTCGACGGAATGGATTTTTAAGTTTCTCGCACATTTCGTTCGGGTTGTTAAGCTCTTTTAATTTTCTGTTACAAACCCGGTGACACTATGCAATTCGATAGAGATGTAGATAGTTGATTTTTGTTTTTGTTTTACCGATTAGGAATGTAACATACAGGCAGAGCACAGAGCCAGAAGTCATGGAGGTGGAGCTTTTCGATAAAGATAAGCATCAGCAGCAGCAGTAAAGGAAGAGAGGGTGTACTATCGATAACTGTTTTTTTTAGACGATGGATGGATGGTCGCCGTCACCGATTCGATATCGAAGCCGGAGAAGCAGTGCAGCGTCATAGGCACCCTTATATTAAAGGTGCATCGGTGTGTATGTGGGTGTGATGTGTTGTGTGTGCATGCACTTGCGGTCTGTGTGGCCACTCTTTCTCTCCTTCTCTCTCTCTCCTCTCCCCCCCACCCTTCTCTCTCTTGGCTACCAGCACCAGCATAGGTCCTGCGAAGGAGGGGCGTTGGGGGGAGGCTGTTGTTGCATTAGCTAGTAAAGGGGTGCAATAGAAGCGCGGTTGCGCCGCGTTTGAAAGCTTCATTCAATAAAATCTCAACTACGGCCAATACGCTCCGCTCTCTTGTCTTTCACTGCTCTTTCCACCGGATCGCCATCGGAATGCAAACCGGTCATGCATTACTGCAACCTGTCATGTGCCACGGGAGAGCCTGTGCCGGCGGCGGCGGCGGCAAATTGCAATGTTGCGAAGCAGCTAATCGTCATCATCGACGCATACGCGCGACGCGTGTACAGGGCGAGGCAAAAAAAAGAAACACTGCACCAAAGATCAAAGTGCTACCATTTCTAAACCACTCGTCCGAAAGTTGGCAGATTTATTCCAGTGGTAGCTCATTATGTTGTTTGTAAGCATATAAAAGCATTTTAGTGGGAAATTGTCAGAAAAAGAAATAATTCATGATGGAGTGCAAGGGTGTCTATTTTCTTTTTATTTTATTTGGCAGCAAAATCACAAGTGGCCATCGTTGCAGCATTTAAATGTGAATTAATCAATTGGATCTCGGACCATAATTCGTTACTGTGATACTGGTAGAGTTGCCAGACGCCCTGAAATTCGATCGCAAAGAACTGCAACATAGCAAATAACATGCTCGTAAAGATATGAAGCCAATTTGGAAGAATTTCACGCAGCATCACTGCATCACTCAAAATGATGCAGACGAATGAATTTCAGCTCGAATCACCCAACCAATACTTCAAAATGAGCATTAAACAATGGCTTTTCAAATGCTAATCATGGAATGGCCTCACACCTTATGAAGTAAAAATGCGACTCGTTAGAACCAATGCATTATTTCGCTTGGCCGCTTGCGGTGAAATTCCGAATTTGCCTTGCTTCAGCAGTTTGTAAACAAACAAAAACTGATCGGTTTCAGTTGCCAGGGAAGTCAGCTGATGATTTACATCCTCGGTTGGCCACCAGGACGCACATGCCGGGTTGATAATGGATAATGTTGATAAATCAACAAATTCAGGTGCCAAAGCTATTAAAAGGTTCATTGCAGTCCTAGAAATGCAAACAATTCATGTGAAAGCCCTGGAGATTCCAACAGGACGCTGTATCTTCCCCGCAAAGCAACAGCGAGACATACGATTGGCGCAAAAAGAACGTTCTACACTTCATTTTGATGTCTCATTGGCTGTCAATATCTGTGCACATAAAACGCGCAGGACTTTTCCGTTTGTGGTGCTTTGAAGAGCAAGGTTAGACCTTAAAATTAACATAGTTTTCATTAGCTTATGCATAATAGACCATAACTCATCCAAAAAGTAACAAACCGAAGAAAAAATTAAACTAATTCTGAAAGCTTATAAAATTCCCGACATTTAAAGGGTTTTACTCAACAACAAAAAAATCGCAAATGAGAAAAAACTATAGCGATTTTTAAACTGTATTCTGCAGTTGTTGTTTTTTTCTGCCACTCCCTGTATGGGGGGGGGGGCGCCTCTGGCTCTGGGATGACGTAAAGGAAAGGGTCACCATATTGCGCGACACTAATCACTCAGCACCTCAAGGGGCTCCACCGCCTCAAGGCCGCCTCGGATGCTGCGCCGTAATAAAAATGGCAGGAAGGGAGGGGTTCGTTCGCTTCCGCCAGCAGGGCCCCCGTTCGTCCCCGGCACTCTCCGAGAGCGAACGCTTCGAGCAACGCCCCCAAACAAACAGCCCCACAGCATGCAACTGTTGCATTAGAAGAGCAACGTGCAGCCCGGTGCATAGCTGGTAGCGCCCCGGTATTGCGCGTGTACCACAAGCTCCGGAGCTCTAGTGCCGTGCTGTGTGACCGATCGCCATCAGTCGATCGGTGTTAGCCGTCGCGTTGCGGTTGCTCGGACTGCTCCATTCAATCGCGCGCGCTCCCGCTCGCTCCCGCTCTCTCTTGCTCTCTCTCTCTCTCTCTCTCACGCGCCAGGATTACAGGATGCTGCGGTGTTGCTGTCGCTGGTACCTGGTGGTCGGATTTGGGCTAGCAGTGGCCGCCACCGGGTTAATCTTTCTGCTCGGCTGGCGCGATATCTTCAACACGCTCGTGATGGAGGTAAGGAAAATTCCGGCTGCCCGCCGTTACTCGGTCACAAAGCGGTGGCTGGCCTTGACCCCGATGTCAAGTTCCGATCACAAAACCGGAACACGCAGGCCAGAGTTTGTGATTGTGAGAGTGAATGAGAGAGAGAGAGAGAGCGCGCGCGTTGCTGAGAAACGTGTTTTAGATTTTGCCTTTTTGCGAGTGCGATCAATGTCATCGGTGCATTCTGTGGTTTACTGTCCTCATTGCCTTCTCCCCCCCCCCCCCCCCTTTCCCCCCTTATAGGAAAAGTCCCTGGCACCCGGGACACCATTCTACAAGGAGTGGCGCCGACCAACGATCCGGCCAGTCTGGCACATCGAGCTGTACAACTGGACGAACGCGGCCCAGTTCCTCGAGGGCGGCACCACACGACTGGTGGTGCCCCATTTTCAACCGATCGGACCGTTCGTCTATCAAGGTGCGTACAGTGGCCGGGCACAAATAAAAATCCACTATCGATTACTGATTTACATTCCTACGAAAATGGTTATGTTGCCGCATTTAACAATTATGTGTACATTTTGTATCTTGTAGAAGAAAGCCTGTAGTTTATTTTGGCGTATGATTTTGATGAATTTGCATTCAGCATAAATCAGTAAATTGAATTTCATGTTAGAATCTCCAGTTTAGGGTATGACACCAAAAAGAAAATCCACGTCATGGTTTCAATGCACTTAGCTTAAAGAAAAGTTATTAATTAACAAACAATTAATTTCTAAACGTGAAGCGACTTGAAAGATTTTGTTTCCGTGAAGTTTGTCTGGTTTTTCTTTTTTGAAATTCCCAGTAAGACTTATCGACTATTCCTATACTTTATAGCTATTCTACACTCTGTATAACGTTTTTCAAAAGCCCCGCACGTGAAGATTGCAAACACGAAAAGATATTTTTACACACCTTTTAAGATTCAGAAAAAACGGCACATATACTCGCACACAATGACTTCAATCAACAATCAACCATTTTTACAATTAACAACACAGGAAAATCCAACACCATAATGAGCGAGCAGTAGAGCAATTGATAAATAACAGTTTTAGAACTGATTTTGTAAGGTGGATTTATTTTTTGTGTCACACCCTAAACTGGTCATTCAAGCTTAAAATTCAATTCACTGATTCATGCTGTATGCAAATTAAACAAAAACACGATATGACGAAATAAGCTGCAGGTTTCATTCGACACGATAAAAATATACACATTATTGTTACATGCAGAAGCTTAACCGTTTCGCAGCAAAATGTAAATGATCGTCGTGAGCGAGTTGCTCCTCCTCCTCCGCTAATGACCACTTTTCTAACCACCAGAGCACACGGAACCAGTCGATGTGAAGGTGTACGCCACCAACGCTACAATCGCTTACCGGCGGCGTACCACGTTCCGGCGGGTGGACGGTGATGCTGGGATGACCGGAACCCGGAACGTAACGACCGTCAATCTGGCGCTGCTCGCGGTAGCGTCGCTGGCACGGTCACTGGACCACGCCACACAACGGGAACTGTCCTTTCTGCTGCACAGCCTCGACCAGACGCTCACGATGACACGCCAGCCCGGGGAGCTACTGTTTACGGGCTACCGGGAGCCCCTGTTGGGCCAGGTGCGCCATCTTGTCTGCGGTGAACGGGTGGCTCCGGGGGCCCTGTGCCACGGGGATCGCACCGAACGGGTTGCCCTCTTCCGTACCTTCAACTTGACGCGCCGTCCAGCCGATCAGCAGTACCAGCTCAGCACAGGGCTTCCGGGGGGGCCGTACGGTATGGTCAGTGGACCCACGCAACACTGGCAGTCGGACGATTGTGGCACTGGTTCCGAACGGGACGGTTTCAGCGGTTACACCGGCGAACTGTTCCCTTCACGCACACTAACCGACCAACCACTGCTGGTGCTGGTGTTGCCCGATCTTTGTACCCGTGTCCGGTTGCTGTACCACGGTGAGATGGAGATAGACGGTATCGTGGGTGCTCGGTATGAAGCGGAACGCCAGCCACCTTCCTCGGACGCTGGTTGTGTCGAATCGAACCGGACTGCCAGCAGGGGTGGTGGTGGTGGTGGTGGTGGTGGTGGTGGTGGTGCTGGCATGCTCAACACGTACCGGTGTGCCGGATTGCCACTGTACGGTGCCACACCGCCCAACGGAACATCTCCTGGCACCTATCTGGTGGTGGAAACGGTGACGGGTATCGTGCTGGAGTCGTCGATCGGCATGCGGTACGAGGCCCGGCTTGAGCCGAGTAGCCGGCTTGCCCTGCTCCAGGATGTGCCGACCGTGCGCGTACCGGTGGTCGAGTTTCGGCGCCACTATCGGCTAGATCCGTTGTTGGCCACTCGGTTGAGGCATCTGTTGCGGGTGCTGGAGGCGGGCCACCGGGCTGCGCTTGCCGGTACGGGGGTCGGTTTGTTTATAGCGGCTTCCGCCGTCGTTTACGCGCTGGTAGCGCACCGGAGGCGGAGGAATTCGGGTGGTGGTGGTCGTGCGGTGGCCCACAAACCACCACCGAGCGCTAGCGAGTATCGCGTTGTTGCCATGCGTCTAGACGGCGGCGCCGACAGTTGAGTGGTGATGGGCCGGGGTTAAGGAGGGGATTTTTCCTTCGTGACATTAGTTTTTTAAAATTTCCCCTGAATACTGATCCTTTCAAGAGTATTGTGTTAAAGTTTTGGATCAATCGAAGCGAAACTGACAGAGATACAGATTTTTGAACAGTCGCACGCAACTCATGCATTTGCAGACACGCATTTCTAAATTGGATGCCATGGACGAAGTTTTGCACAAAACTTCTCCAAAATTGTACCAAATATTCTTCAAAAGTTGTAGTTTATTGTGGCATTTACTGGAATATATATAGGTTGATAGGTTTTTTAGAAACAAATCATCAAACATGAGCCATTTTTTGGTAGGATTCAAAAGACTTCAAGCGACGAACCCGGTTTTGACAAATCCCCAACGTGTTTTCAAAGGCGGTCGGCCCATCCAGTACCGTAAAAACTACTGGGCCGATCGATTTGAAATTTTTAACACATAATCTATCGACTATTTGCTAGGTAGTCCCGTTGAGATTTTATAAAAATCGTTGATACTTTTTCTTTAAACAAATCGCCAAAAATCGTGGCTTTAGGCAAAATCGCAAAAACGATCACTTTTTCAACTTCAAAATGCTGCCAAAATTCGAAAAATAGGAAATTCAACAAAAACTTAACGAGGCTAGCTAGATAAATTTATAATCTTTCGAATGAGTATCGATTTGTACGTTTCTGATGACCCATCACGTAGCTACGACCTTCACAAATTGGATGCCATGGACGGAGTTTGTAATAAATGTTCCCCAAAAAAACCCATCTAAAAACTCTTGAACAATTGTAGTTTAATGTGACGCTCAGAGGAAAGAATAAAGTTGAATTGTTCTGTTCACAAAGAAGCCTTTTTTGAACCCGAATTAACCGTACCCCCCTTTTAAAAGGAAGTTGTATCTGAAAGACGACGAAAAGCAAAACAAAATGAAGCGCAGAAGAGACGTGCACCACGTTTGCTACCGCTGTTATCTGTACCCATCCGAAGTCACTTCCGAAGCGGAGGCAACGCGTCGCGAAGCAATACAAGCGATACATCTAGGCAGGAGTGGATCGAAGCGTCGCATAGTAGAGGCTGTGTGTTTTTTTGGTTGATTTTTATTGCACAGAAACGGGTAAGAGCTAAGGTTGAAATGCTTATTCGATTCGGTTTCGATTAGTGGATCGGCCCTCAGGTTGCCCTCGCCAGGATCGCCGCGCGTCCCAATCGATTCCTAGTGTCCAAGTGTCTTTTCAAATATCACCGTAGAAGGCACACAGGCCGTACCCGTACCCGCCGTAGTGTCTAAGTCTTATTTCGCTGCTAAATCAATCACAAAATCATTATCCTGCCCTGCTCGTCTTACTTCTTATTACTGTTACTACCGCTGTCTAGTGCAGTATAGTCCATCGGATAGGATATAAAGAAATGTATATCCACTAGCGTTGCTCGATTGCTCGATTGGTGCCAAGTCGGGGCCAGCTAGAATGCTTCAATGATCTTGCTGACACTCTCGTAGGTACCGGTGGCGAACCCGAGGACGGCCAGCAGCAGAATGCAGACGTTCTTGGCCAGCAGCCAGCCGCTCGGACGTTCGCCCGGGTTCGAGTAGGACACGATCAGCTCGATGATGGGCGGAAACATGAGGGCTAGGGCCGACGAGCAGAAGGCACCGATGAGCGAGATGAACAGACCCAGGCTGGGCACAAATGTGGCAATCAGAACTGTAAACAATAGAGAGGGAGAGTGTGAGAAGGGTAGGAGGACGCGTGGGAGTGTGTGAAAAACCAACAAAGCAGTTCGCTACTTTGGAGAGCGTTTCCCCAAAAACAACGTTTTCAACGTAGCGTAAAAACTTCTGGACTGATTGATTTGAAATTTTTAACACATAATTTGCGCACTATTTGCTAGGTAATCCCGTCGAGATTTCATGAAAACTGTTGATGGTTTTTTGTAAACAAATGTTTGAAAACCGTGTTTTAAGGCATAATGATAAAAAGCATCCACTTTTTCAATTTCAAAAGTCTGCCAAAAATCGAAAAATAGGAATATCAAAAAAACCTTGACAAGACTACCTAGATAAACTTTTAATCTTTCAAACGAGTATCCATTTGTATGTTTCTGATAACCCATCACGCAGCTGCGATGGGCACCGGGAAAACAGTACCTTTTCGCAGACGCAACCTTCATAAATTTGATGCCATGGATGAAGTTTTTGATCAATCTTCTCCAAAATAGAACTGAATATTCTTCAAAAGTTGCAGTTTAATAAGCCGTTCATTTAAAAAAATAAAGTTGAATGGCAGCGTCGCAAAAAATCGTCAAAAACGGGCCTTTTTTGTCCCGAAATTACCGAAGCCCCCTTTTTTTTTTTTTTTTTTAACATATATAAGGACGGAACCGAAGCCCCCTTAGGGGCCATTTTCTATTACAAACCCCACGAAACTGTGCACTTCTGTTGAGATATAAATCCGTTGGTGGTGTTTTCTACTGGCCCCCCGGGGGGGGCGTATAATGGTCACTTACACGTCATCAGCACCACCAGGATACGGAAGAACATCTCACAAACGACGGGATGCTGCTGGGCCGTGAGCGACCGGTTTTCCACGATCGGCCACAGGATCATGATGGCGACGAAGAACTGGAGCGCAAAACCGAGCAGTACACCGGTGGCAATCATCATCTTCACCCCCTCGGCCAGCCTGGCAGTAGTGCGGGTGCGGGAAATTGGATCAGAAAAAAAAACGCGAATCGATCGCGACGGATGCACCGATACTTACGCTTCGTTGTCCGGTAGGTTAAGTGTCATGCTGCCCTGCACCTCGTCGCCCCACCGCACATACCCCACGAACCCGAACACGGTGAACAGCGTGACGATGAACACCATCCCGATGTTAAGAACGCCGAACGTCCGGCCAAAGTCCTGCGGCCGGCGCATCTCATTCTGCAGCGGCAGCACCAGCGCGATGCCCTCGAACGCAAAGATCGCGGTACCGAAGAAGAGCGGAATCCGTTCCACCTCCCCGAACAGGGCGCGCGACCCCACCTCGTCCGCCATCGCTGGCAGATCCTTGAGGGCGTAGTAGAAGGTGATCCCAATGCCGAACGTCATAAACACGTTCGCAATCATCGAGCAGTACGAGAGAAACTTGAGCTGCGTGATGATGGACGTGAGGATGATCGGGACGAGCAGCAGGGCCATGTAGTGGTGGGTGTTCCACTCCAGCCCGTACCGGTCACCGATCTGTTTGTAGTTCGAGCTGATAAACACAAAGTAGATGCAGCAGAACCCGAGCTGCGTCACGCAGATGAACACGTTCACGGTGTGGCGCATGGTGGTGGCCCACGGGCGGAAACGTTCCGGTCCGTAATGGAAACAGTAGCCCACGGTGTCGGCAAAGTCGAGCGGTTGCCCATCGATGGCCGTCCGGTAGGTTGAGCCGAACATGCTACCCTTCTTCTGTGGTTGCTGCTCGCGTTCCCGTTCCTCTTCGCGGCGCTGCTGCATCAGGTTGGCGCAGTTCAGCAGCACGTGCTGACAGTGGACACAGACGAAGCCGAGGAAAAGGGTGAGCGTGGTGGCGAGCAGGAGGCCACCGTTCCGGAAGGCATCGCCCATCGCGTAGCACCCGGTCCCGATGTTACCCTTGAACAGGTGCATCAACGTTTCGAGGTAGCTGGTTTTGTGGTGCGGCTGTACACCCTGCACCGTAATCACGTCCAGCGTGTAGTCGTGCTCTGGCCGTTCGCGCACATGATGGTGATGGATGTGGTACCGGCCATCGTTCGGTGCGAGCGGAGGTTTCGCGGCAGTCCGCGCTGCATCCGGGCTCGTCGTTGTCGTTGCCGGCACCGGTGTCTCGCTAGTCCGGGAACACAGACCGGTGAGTGCCGCGAAGCAGGAACTACCGAGCGGACCATCGTCATCCTTCAGCACTCGCGTTAGCGTCATCGTGCCCCTTTTTTTGTACCCCTTTTTCTCTGTCCTTTTTCTCTGTCGGTTCAACTGGGTGTCTGATCTGGTTGTGACTGCAAGAAAAAGATAAAAGGCAGAGAAGAGCAACCGTTAGTCCAGGAGCAACGTGCTGACAAAACGTTCCAAAAACGTTCACACCGAGTATGAAAGCGAGTTTTTCGTTCTAAAGCTATAGCTACGCCAAATGGAGCTGTAAAGTCACAGTCCAAGTGTTTTATTTTGTACTCATTGGGCATCCGTCAAACCTAATCGCTGGGCACTTGTTTCTAATTTAACACTCTATATTATAACAAATATTTTCATTGCGATTTAAAATGGCAAGTTCCGTTCTCAAAAAACTGCGATTCGCGGACATCGTTCGTTTTTTGCCTTCATCTCAGAAAAGGGGCAGCTGAATCGCGCCAAATTTTTATTGAAGTTTGCAGTGGGCATATTCTCACTGCAACACAGCGCAAAATGCGGTTTAAACAATTTAAAAGGGTGGATATAAATGAGAGAAATAATCAATCCTCGAAAAGGTTAGAAGTCATTAAATCGCAGGCCTTATCGGCCAAAAAGGGTTACTTATGATCGTTACAAGCTAGAATTAATCAATTTCAACCGAGACTTATGACGAAAAATCAACCAAAAATAGCAAAAACGACTCGATGCTCCATGAAAATGCTCCGCCAACGCGCAGGATATCGGCCAAGGACACGGCGCAAACCCACAATTGGTAACAATTACCACTTGCGGCGAACTCACCAGACTTGACAGGCTATCAGAGGAACAGTAATTTGCACCGTTGGGGAACAGGTAAAGTGACCGAGCAGCCGAGTCCATTTTTACGAAAATTTAAAATTGTTTTGAAAAAATGGAACAGGTTGGCGCGACTTTTCTTGGCAAGGCATCTAAACATTGGTTAACAGATGGTTAAAATGTGTAGCTAACGAATGGCCCATTACTTTGGAGACTAATTTTTATTCTCCATTTTCCAAGAAAAAGCGTTTTATTTTCGCAAATTAAAAAAAAAAGGGTAAAAAACCAGGAAACCTGGTACGTTCCTACCAGCGCATTACGAACCCTAACCTCAAGCCTATGCTTCCCGAATCAAATGGTTAGTCGAGATCAGCCAGATAGCTGCGAGCGAGCGCGGCGCTGTTTGTTTAACAAATCACTCCACCCGCAATTCGGAGTGGAGATCAGTGGATCAGTCTTTCCTGCCGCGCTCATTTCCTGTCCCGCCATATTAACGCCTTAATTGCGGTGCGCCGCAGACCGTGTAAGTAAGTGTGTGGTGGAGGCGCACGAGAAGCGCTATTTTTATCTCCTTTCTGCCGATCGCGACGATCACAGCATGCGCACCCGGCTGGTGTGATGATCGCGTGCTTGCGTGCGTGCGTACGTGCGTGCGCACGCCAGCGCGCGAGGGTCATAAAGTTGAAGAGTTGAGGAGGGCGGCCGGTGCGGGGATAAACAAAAACACACCGGGGGGGGAGAAAAAAAACGCGCGCGACAACGGGAATCGACGTTCACGAAGCACTCGCTCGCGGGCAAAGCGGGAAAACAATTTGCGGGTCGGTTGGCGGTGGGGGGGGAGTACTGGGTGAATGATTAGCTATCGAGGGGGAGGGTGAAAAACGCAGGCAGCAGGCAATGGAGTGGCATATTGAGCGCCAGTGTAGTCAGAAGGTGGCGGCTAATGCCTGTTGATACAACAACCAATTCGTTATGATGCTTGCCTACCTTCGGTGATGCATTCCGTTCACGGTCACGGACCCTCCCCCCTGCGAACGCCACTTCAGGAAAGCTGTTCCCCCATTCGTAAGGACACATGGAACGAATGTGCAACGAAGGTGCGGTAAACAAACACAACCCTCCGTCACAAGAAATCCAAGAGTATTAGGCACTATCACTTGGTGCTTTCGATTCGATGTAAAAATGGTTCAATTTTGTTTTGTTTTTGTGTGTTTTTTTTTGCGAGGGAAGGTTCACAGCCGTCATATTTTAAGTCGTTTTAAAGTGTAACTAAATACCTTTAAAACGCAACAAGTGATTGCTCATAATATTGACTACAACAACATTTCTTTCGCGAGCTTAAAATGTCGAGTTTTGTGCCAGAAAAATAAAAAAAAGCTGCTTCCAACAGATGGAGGAATTCTTTCGACAATGGAATTCGAAAAATGCCCAAAATATGGCACAAAAAAAAACGTAGATGGGCAGTATTTTGATTAACGTGTCTATTCTTTTCGGTTTCGCAAGTAAATGGGTTTTGTTCGGGCCGACAAATCGACTAAAAAAAACTACTACATTTTAGACCGTTAATTATGTTGCTGTTTTTTTCTTCAGCCCCCACTCCTGCTCTTCTTCATTCACATTATGTCCACTCCTCCCTCCCCTCCCCCCCCCCCCCCTCCCAAAAGGGAGAACATTCACAAGATCATTTGGGGGTGTTTTTGTGTTTGGTTTTGTTTGCTTTGTTGCACTGCGCGCGCGCGCTCGATGCTTTTATGTCGCTCACTTTCTTCGCGGGGATATAGCGCGCTGGGGTTGTCGCGGATAACCACCCCCCTCTAGTTCCCTTCCTCACCCACCCACCCCCTTTCGCACTTCAACAGTCAAGGGTGCCAGCGGCCGGCACGCCGCAAGTGGCGCCGGAAAGTGAGACAAAAATAAAATCCCCCGGCCGGAACTTGTTCACCACTAGCCAGGTCGGGGGACACGTGCGCACGGCCAGAAAACGGGTGGAAGGTGACCGCGGGGGACGTTTTTGTCGAAAGAGAGTCGAACAATCGGAATAAGAAATTGTGATGTGATCTTGAGTGAGGGATGAGCCGGGTGCGAAGGAATGTGGCAGGTCAGGGATGATGCTGGGATAAAGTGGCACAAGGTTGAAGGAGTCGAAGCCCCACTGGAGTCGGCAATGGCGTGGGAGGGGGCATTGTTATAGGAACGAACCGAACCGAATAACAAAATCGTTGCTCCCGCTGCAAACGTTGTTACAGGAATTGAGCGTTGCTTAGAGGGTGAAACGATAGACCACAAATGCGCACACACTCGCGTAGTACCGCGTAACACGACACAGCTTTTAATGATCGTTGGTTTTGAAATTAGCGGAGGAAGTTTGATAACATTTGAGGTTCCCTCATTTTCCTTTTGCACACGAGCAGCAGCAGCAGCAGCAGCAGCAGCAGCAGCACGGGAATGTCACTGATCGATCGCACTCCGTTTCGTTGGTCTTACCTAGAACGATCGCGACCAGCTGGTTGAATGTTGCTCCTGAACACCTTTGGACGCTGATTGTGAGCTGCTGCTGCTGCTGCTGCTGATGTAGCTCTCACGACTCACGCACTGCCGAACGTGCACAATATGCGAACGCGTGTGCTCGCTCGCGCGATATTGCCAAACCACCACCACCGATTGGCCGTTTGGCGGTCGTGGTCGTAGTCGGCATCGCCAGTCAAGGCGACAGAGCAAACTGAACCGGAGTGTGTGCGCGCGCGCGCGCGCACACACCTCATCACTCCCAACCACACGTTGTACTCCGTGCCTTGACCTCAGAGAATGGCGAGACTTCGCGGGTAGTAGAAGGTGGACTGCGTATGGACCGCATGGCCACGGCTTTTGCAGCATAAGCGAAGGTCAATCTATATGCTTCAGCGATACCGCCTTTGGCTATGCAGTGCCTTCGCATTCGATGAATGCGTGAATGTGGGGGAGAAAGGGTTAATCCGATCGTTTGCTGACCACCACATGTTTCCCCTCCTTACACTTCAGGGGGGCTTAGGTATTAAATTTTGTTTTGTGACAAATACTTTTAACATTTTTCCCTGAAAGCTAATCCTTTCAAGATTATTGTGTAAAAGTTTTGGATCAATCGAGGAAAAAATGACAAAGATTTTTGAAAATCCGCGGTTCATACAAGGCTCCATGCAGCGCGCTACTTTGGAGAGCGTTTCCCCGAAAACAACGTTTTCAACGTAGCGAATTTCTACAAAAACTTGACGAGGCTACCTAAATAAACTTATAATCTTTCTAACGAGTATCGATTTGTATATTTCAAATGACCCGTCATGTCGCTACGAAGACCACCGTAAAAAGTACATTTTCGACGACATGCCTACCAAAATGTGATGCCATGGATTAGGTTCTCAATGAATGTCGCTCAAAACAATACCAAATATTCTTGAAAAGTTTTAGTTTAATATGCCATTTATTTGAAAAAATAAAGTTGAATGGTTACGTCACAAACAATCGTCAAAAACGGGCCTTTTTTTGGCCCTAGCATACCGACGTCCCCCCTTAAGCCATCCGCGTCCACATGATCAAGAATTCTAGCGAGAACATGAATGAAGATTGTCACTTCGGTCACTTGTTCATTTTGTTCATCCTTTCTCTAGAACCTAGCGCACATTCCTGATAGTGTGGAGCGCAAGGGCGCAGAATTTAGCCGCGATTAGCGAACACAAATGCATCGATGAGTTCATTTTCATTCATCCTCTCGCTAGAACTCTTGATAATGTGGATGCAGCGAATCGCACCCGCGCTCTCTCACAGAGGCCAAGAATAGCGCGAGAGCGCGAAAACAACACTGGGCACTGGGCACAATTAATACACCAACAAATTTCGCGACATACGCGGGCGACTATCACGGTGCGCCGGAATAGCCAATAGCCGTGTGTGCTGGCACAAGTGGCCGGACTGGGATCCGGCCTGGAATAGGAAATGAAACGACTGTAAAACGACTGTGGGAAGAATTTCGATTGGATTGAATTTGCGGCTCCATTATTTTTGGGTTAAAGTTCAAGACATATGAGTCATTCTGTCGTATAATTTGCTGGCTTTTTTCCCGTTAACTGTCCCCCTCTCATAAAAGGTTTGATTGTAACCGCGCGACAAACAAATCGATTGTCACAGGCTTCTATTGATTCCAGTTTTTTTTAAGATCTGGCCATTCAGAGGTCAATCACTTGACCTCAACAGAACCAAAAAGGCAGTGAATTAAAATCTTGAATTGAATGTTTGATTGTACGCAAAGAAGAGGTTTTCTATTCCAGTTGCAGAAGAAGAGAAAAACGCAACCGGCCAATGACCTTACGACCCCTGGGGAGGGGTTTCGCTCACCCCCCAAGAGAACCACATAATGCACCTATGAGTCATCCCCCATTCACTGATTTATCGTTGAATGCAATTTCTTGCACAAAGCAAGAAATGCACAATCGTTTCGTCTGCATCATCTCTATACGCATTGTGCTCGAGGTGTCAATGGTGATGATGCTTCAATGATGCCGACGCGGAAACAATAGACCAGAGAGTAGCGATATTTCTATGAGGATTATGCATTGAAATCCGTTGCTTTTTCATCAAATTTAATCGGTTATTTCGCAATAAATCTTTGCTATCTGTTTATAAAAAGCTATCTGTTTATAAAGAATGAACTGTGCTGTGCTTCGGAAACAATTTTCTAAAAACTATGTTGTAGTCAATATGATGAGCTGTAACTTATTGCGTTTTAAAGGTATTTAGTTATACTTTAAAACGATATAACAAATGATAGCGAAATTCTTTTGCTGCGATAGAAAAATTTAAATATTGCAAGCAAACAGTTCGCCTGAGGTCTACAAAATGCACGACGTTTTGCGGATTTTAACAACATAACTGCGAGAGAGAGAGAGAGAGTGAGAGGGCGAGAGAGCAGCGAGATGGATTAGAAAATGACGCCAAACTCGCGAACCAACCCGGGCGACCGTGACCTTGCCGAGCTCGTGGCTGGCACAGCTGCTTGATCAGGCGGTGAATCCCCCCCCCCCCCCGCGCAGATCTTCACCACCTTCTCACACCGGGGAACTACCTCGCCCGATCGCTCGACACTGACCGAGGATAAATCGAGGGCGTCAAACAAAAAAACAAAGAGGTATAAAAGTGCGGCCTCGTCCCACTTAAAATGTTGCTGCTGCGATTGCTGCATTTGGCGAGGCGTGTTCTTTTGGCGGAGCCAAAAACTGTCGCACGATATTGCAACATTAGCGAATGGATGAGCGCGCCCGGCGCACATCATAACCCGCGCGCGCGCCGGTACCGCGACGGAGAGAGATAAACTTGTGAGGGCTCGGAGGACAATCACACTGTGTTTGTGTGGGTCGTTGGTGTCACAATTCTGGCGCTCCATGTGCTGTGTTAGCACACAGACGCACGCACACACCCCGGTAACGAGCCCACTACAGGTGAGTGGAACGGATAGCCCCCCGAGCGGTGTGCCACGCCAGTGTGCCAGTGTCAGTCAGTGTCAGTCAGTGGCGTCAGACTCGAATCTAACCGGTTGGCGCCATCCAATCAACCCCTGGTACGCAGCAGCAGCTCAGTGACCAGCGGTTGCACGCATTATCGGAATAGATAATGCAAAGAGAAGTGCGTCGGCTCTCTTCCGCACCACTCCACCAACAGTAGCAACAGTAGCAGCAGCAACAGTCTGCCCTAGTGACCAGCAGCATAACGGGAAATACGCACTCCGAAGTCCAGAGTCACGAAGACCGAGGAGAGGGGGAGAGAGAACAACTTTCCCTTCGCCAACGCTGCGGTGTGTTTTACGTGCGTATTGGTGCCGGTGACGCCACAGCTGTTTTGGTTCTGTTTTGATCGCGCGCTTCGTCTTGGAAGCCACCAGCCAGCCAGCCAGCCAGTCCAGTCCAGTACAAGTCCGGTCAGCTGACGACTGGAAACGATGGAGACAGTTCATCACAGTTCCGATGGCGCAAATGGAAGCGAAAAGAAGGGTGATCCGGAGACGATAGCGCTCGGTGTCATTAATCCTTCGTTCGACGATGGATTGGGGGTGCGGCCGCAACCCGCGACAACCACGACCACGACGACGACGACGACGAAGATGACGGACGGTGAGACAGGAACAGGAGCGGGAGGCCATGGGCTGCAGGCGGACCATCCGACATCGTAAGTATCACAAGTAGTCGCAGTAGTGGTCGCAAAGTAAACAGGACTTTTTGCATAGGAAAGTTTCTAATAAAGCTATCTTAATGTAGGTATTTTTGTTTGAAAGGTGCATCTTTCAGGGACGTTCAGTCCAAATTTCATGGCATTTGGTCCACTAGAACCAAAGTTATTGAATTAAAATGACAGTATGTTTGGGTTGGTCGGTACAAAAATGAAAATACAACAAAAATCCACCATCAAGTTTCGCTTTTAAACTCGATAAAACGTTTAACAAATTGATTCAGTAAGTTTGTGTTGGTGATTGTCTATCCAGTGGCAAAATTTATGAGCAGTGTACGCGTTTCAAAACCGGTTTTGAAGACCTCAACGACAACATTCATGCCGGCCAAGCACAAGTTCATGATTACGCCAGGAAGCATCGGAAGAGTGTGGGATTTTCTCAAATTAAAAACAAATGACCGGCCCAAACGGTTACTGCTGAATATTATCTTGATGTTTTGAGGTGTTTAATGCATCTTGATGCATCTTGGGATGAAAATGCTCACCTTGTTTGGTCGTTCATAAGGCTTGTATCGAACACCCAAAACATACTGTCACTTTATGTGCCATAACTATGCTTCCAGTGGACCAAAGGTCATGAAATTTGGACTGAACATCCCTTAAAGATGCATCTTTTGAACAAAAATACCCACATTAAGATAGTGCCACCAGAAACTTTCCAATGCAGAAAGTTCCTGCTTACTTTGCGACCAGACCATGTAGTAATCGGCGTCATCTCATCGATCAACTCACTCGCACATGGCACTCTTCTCACCACGCGCCCGAGCGGGCCAGGCCAGCAAGTTTATCAATGAATGTGTACAGAGCGTAGCTGGGCACGTGGACGACCGTGGCGACACTCCCAAAAAAAAAAGAACACAAACACAAGCACGCACATGCATTCAAGCGAGCGTGATCTATTTTTAACCGCAAAACAAAACGTCGGCGTGTGCAACGGCGTCATCATCGGTGTCACTTGTCCTTCTTCATCGGCTTCCATATTTTCTTTCCTCAGCTACCTCGAAACGATAATGCACATCTTCAAGGGGAACGTCGGCCCGGGCATGTACGCAATGGGGGACGCCTTCCGGAACGGGGGCCTCCTGCTCAGCCCCATCCTTACCCTCTTCCTCGGCATCATCTCCGTGCACAGCGAGCACATACTGGTAACTAGTGGCAACCGGCAGCTGCTTGATCGGATGATACACCACGTTACTCGTTGTTCCTCTCTCTCTCTCTCCTTGGCCAACCCTAGATTAACTGCGCCGGGCGGATGCAGCGTCAGCTGAAGCTCCCGGCCATGCCGGACTTTGCCGAAACGGTCGGCCTGTGCTTTGCCAACGGTCACGAGCGGTTCCGGCCGTGGGCAGGTACCATGCACCGGGCGGTCAACTTCTTCATCTGCATCACGCAGCTCGGTCTGTGCTGCGTTTACTTTGTCTTTATCAGCTCGAACATGAAACAGGTGAGGGGGGCAGGTGCATCAATTGAAGGAGGAGGAATTTATTGATAAAAAAGAAAAGTACTTGTTTTATTTTTCTTTGTGAGCTAACCATTCAACTTTATTCTTTCAAATGAATGGCATATTAAACTGCAACTTTTGAAGAATTTTTACTTCTATTTTGGGGAAGATTCATTTAAAACTTCATCCATGGCATCACATTTAAGCAGTGCAAATAAATCACCTCCTCTAAACGTAAATATGAACAGCCGGAAAGCAGAAACTTGGCATATGCACCGGTAACAGTGCCACGCACAAAAAAAGCAGAATTCCAAATTGATAAACCCACGAGGAATAAATGATAACTTTCCGGTTATTTTTTTTTCGATCATGTTTGTATTTCTGCAAAGCTTCTGGCACAGCCATCCAGCCACTGAAATATCAATCCGGAACCGGAAATTGCAGTTGCAATTGAATGCAATTTGGTTTTGGTTTTTTTTATCGCCTAAGCTTCTCTCTCTCTTTCTTTCTCTTTTTTTACCGCTTAATCGCCCCCCCCCCCTCCCCCACCTGGCCGACACACTAGATCTACGATTACTACGGGATCGAGTTCGATGTGCACCTGCACATGGCCATCATCCTGGTGCCGATGATGCTGCCCGCCCTCATCACGCAGCTCAAGTACCTGGCGTGGTGCATGACGATCGGTAACAGCTGCATGGTGCTCGGTATCGCTATCACGTACTACTACGCCACCCAGGACCTCCCGTCGCTGGCCGACCGGCCCCGACCACTGGTCGGTAGCTGGCACACCCTTCCCCTCTTCTTCGGGACCGCCATCTTCGCGTTCGAGGGCATCGCCCTGGTGCTGCCGCTGAAGAACGCGATGCGCCGGCCGCACGATTTTTCGCGGCCCCTCGGTGTACTGAATGTGGGCATGACGATCGTCACGTTCCTCTTCACCACCACCGGGTTTCTCGGTTACCTCAAGTGGGGCGACGATGTGAAGGGTAGCCTGACCCTTAACCTGCCCGACGGTGAGCTGTACGTAGTGCACTTGGTTTCGGAACTCCGTTCCTTTTTCTTCTCTCATGGGTTCGCTCGTTTCTCTCTCTCTCTCGCACGCTGACAGATTGGCACAGGCGGTGAAGGTCATGATCTCCGCCGGCATCCTGTTCGGTTACGCGCTCCAGTTCTTCATCGCCATCCAGATCATGCTACCGTCGATCCGGAAGCGGTTCGATCCGTTCCATCGGCATCCGATGCGGCTCGAGCTCTGCTTCCGCATCCTCATGGTCCTCCTCACCTGTCAGTACTCTCCGTCACCTTCGTCACCCGACTTTGTTTCACTTCTCTCTTGTCTCTCCCTTTTCTCCTGACAGTTCTGATAGCGGAAGGAGTGCCGAACCTGGGCGCTTTCATCTCGCTCATCGGTGCCCTGTGCTCGACCGCGCTCGCCCTCATCTTTCCGCCCATCATCGAGCTAACGCTCCAGTCCGCCGCCAACCTCTCCGATGACTCCGATCGGCACCGGCACCACCACCACCGGCAGCTCCTTCTCCGCCGGTTAGGGCTGTACGGGAAGAATGCGTTAATTTTGGCGATCGCCAGCATTGGCGTGGTCACCGGGACCTACGAAAGTGTGCTGGCTTTAGCGAAAAGCTTCTAAACAAACGGGCAACGGAAGCAGCCAGGCAGCCATCGACCCGCCGCGCAGGCCGCAACACGCACAGACATGCATGCAGCGCGAGTCATCACTCCCCTCCTGGGTACCTGGGATCACGCAATAAAGAAAAAAAAAAACCAGTCCCCTGCCAGCTGATGCACGTTCCCGCGTCCCGGTTTATTGTTTTCGCGTCCACAGAGAGAGAGAGAGAGAGAGAGAGAGAGAGAGACAGACGCATGGGCATCTCTTGTTGCGAATCGGTGAATGGATGACTCATCGGTGTATTATATGGTTCTCAGGGGGATGGTGGGGGATGGGGGGGGGATGTGGGGGTAGTGTGGAGAGATGTTCCTCTTGCGCTCTTCTAGAGCAATTGCATTCCAGCTGGTTTGGCGCACACGATTGGTGAGTATAATGCCAAAAATCAAAATTTCATTCCTTCAAATAATTTGTTAAAATATGAAAACCGTTGACGGATGACGCGTTTGATCACCGGGGATGATCTTCTTGTTTCAATGATTGATAAAGGCACCATTGTGGTGGGGGTGGGCGGCATAGGTGGTGGTCAGCATAACCCGATCGGACCCGATGAACCCTTTCTCCCCGCTCGCATGCACCAGGAATGAATATCGAACGAGCTGGACGTGCCGCGGATCGCGAATGGGGAAGCAGCGCGCCCTTTGCGTTCATTCATTCTAAGCTCGGCGTGAACGGGGAGGGGGGGGATGCCGATCCCCGGTTCCCAATGCTTTCCTCGATCCAGATCGCGCAAGATGGGATTAGTTCTTTCTGAACCGCCAATCTGACGCGATCTTCTCCCGGCGTTCGTGCTCCACGCGTGTGTTACAAATCGTACGTTGATTCTGATCGGTCTCTGTGATCAAATAAAATACAGTCCATCGATTAAAGTGGTGCCAGTGTTTATCGTTTGGTGGAGAGAGGTGTTGGAAGAAAGATTGTTTGGTAAAGAAAATCAATTACAAAAATTGCACAATTGTTAGTGTTAAATGTTTTAGTTATTTTGGAAGAAGAGGAAGTTGAAGGGGTGTGTTTGGTATCTGTGATCAAATAAAATACAATCCATTGATTAAAGTGGTGCCAGTGTCTATCGTTTAGTGGACAGAGGTGTTGGAAGAAAGATTGTTTGGTAAAGAAAAACAATTATAAAAATTGCACAATTTTTAGTGTTGTCCAATGTTTAGTGTTAAATGTTATAGCTATTTTGGAGGGAGAGGAGTAATAACTCCTTTCCCTTCCCTTTACCAACCTTCGAGCTATTATTAAGTTTATTGCAGTGTTTAACAGTGAAACTCTTCAACTGTAAATCCCTAGAATGATGCAATTTAGTTATAGATAAAGTTTTTGGTTTTTTACCAAACTAATAATAGTATGTGCTTCAATTTTCTTCAATCATCACTTCAGAGTTCACAATCAATCAATCATTTCGTCCATAACGTGGTGTGCTGTGTGTTGTTGCAATCCGTGCGACTGTTAAGCATCCATCAGCTCAACTGCTAAAGGTAAGTCACAGTGAATTTTTAATACATAAGCGAAAGCGAGCGAGCGAGTTTTACAGTCGTTTGCTTTCTGTACCCAGCACGTGGTTTGCTATTCCAGTGCGCATTCCGGGCCGGCCACTTGCGCCAGCCCGCATCAATGCAGTTTCGCGCATCATAACAACAAGCAGCTCGCTCTCATTGGTTTCTCGCCGTTAACTCGCCTTTTAGTTTCGATTATTTTTCAATCTCTCTGTGCGGCTGACTCAGCGGGTCCAACGAGTTTCATGTGTGTGGTACAAGAGATTTATTCTTTCTTTTTTTTCAAAGAAATACAAACAAGTGCCATTCGTTTGTCTGTTTGCATGTTTATGCGCATCGCGCAAAATCTGCCGGGCCAATCTTTTAAAAAAACGTTTATCCCACCCCTTTGCAAGAAACATACATTTTGGCTGATTTTCCATGGAAACCCTCAGCCTAAAAATGTGTATCACACATCAATTGATTTGTGTTTTATTCTTCTTCATTATGCTTTTTACACATTTTTCAAAAATACCTCCTAGAAACAAAGAAATTATAAAAACAGTCGATCAAGTTTAAGAAAAACACGTTAACAAAAACTGCATTTAATCAAAAAATCCTTCCTGAGGCTTTTAAAGTATGCGGCAAACTTCATTTGCGGATGAAAGGAAAACGTTATGCGGACGTTTTGGCCGTTCAGAAGGCTTGTACCGATCACCCAAAACATACTGTCCCTTTATGCTCGATAACTTAGCTTCTAGAGGACCAAATGCCATGGAATTTAAACTGAAAGTTCCTCAAAGATACACCTTTCAAACGAAACCACATACATTAAGATAGCGCCATCAGAAACTTTCCTATGCAAAAAGTCCTGTTTACTTTGCGACCAGACCATGTAATGCCACTATGTGTATGCAACTGCCTGTAAGCTGCATTATAATGTGCACATTGACAATTTGAACACAAGCTAAACATGTACAACAAGTATAAAATTGGTACCATTCCTAGAGAGCAGTTAAGAACGGTAACACAAAAGCAATGATAGTTGAATTGAACTTTACGTAATCGTATGAAATCGGGTGAGCGACTTGGCGTCTCCATCGTCCGCGCGATGCTGCGCAGAGTGGTGCAACTTTTCGTACCTGCCAGGATGTTAGCGGAGAGCTGGTACAGGCAAAAGGCACGAACCTGTGGCGACACAGAGACTATTGGTCTATTTGTTGCACACATTTTCTTCCAATTACGACGATATGCTATTGATGAGTTGTACTCCAACAGAGGAGATAATTCTTCCTTCAATTCCTTGCTTATGTATTTTCTGGGCCAATAAATGGCCCGTTTTTGACGACTTTTTGTGACGTAACCATTCCATTTTATTTTTCTGAATAAATGACATATTAAACTACAACTTTTGAAGAATATTTGGTATTCTTTTGAGCAACATTCATTGAGAACTTAATCCGTGGCATCCAATTTTGGTAGACATGCCGTCGAAAAGGTACTTTTTACGGTGCCCATCGTTGCGACATGACGGGTTATCAGAAACATACAAATTGATACTCGTTTGAAAGATTATAAGTTTATCTAGATAGCCCCGTCGAGTTTTTGTTGAATTTCCTAGTTTTCTATTTTTGGCAGACTTTTGAATTTGAAAAAGCGATGCGTTTTGCGATTCTGCCAAAAACACGAACTTTACGTTTACGTCGAAAACGTTGGTTTTTGGGGAAACACTCTTCAAAGTAGCGAGCTGCATGGCGCGTTCCTGAAAGGATCAGCACTCAGGGAAAAATGTTCGCCCCCTACCGAAGCCCCCCCCCCCCCCCTCCTTAAGCATGCAATGTCACTAATTTCATGTCTCTTCCAACGTAATCTCCTTCATTAATTGCCCGTAACACTAGCGAAAACGCAACGAAAATGATGCAGGAAATGAGCCAATCCGAGCTCAAGGCCGAGCGAAAGCGGGCAAAGTCTCGCACTGTCCGCCCGCCCCAGCCCGTGTTCGATGAGAATGGCTATCAGGCGATCGATCTCCATGTCGTCGAGTACGGTGACTCGCGCACAATCGACAACGTAGACCTGGAGCGGGGCGACGGGGCGCAGGGTCAGCAGGCCGGTAACCAGGCGGGATACACCGGTACGCTGATGAATTACTGCAAGGGCAACATCGGGACCGGGTGCTACGCGATGGGTGAAGCGTTCCGGAACGGAGGGTTGCTCATGGGCCCGCTCCTGACGATCGTCATCGGGCTGATCTCGCTCCACTGTCAGCACATCGTGCTGGAGTGCACCGAGCTGATGGAGGCGAAGTTGGCCGAAGAGCGGGCCAAAAGGGGCCACTCGGCCATCGAGGAGCGACAGCTAACGTTTGCGGAAACGGTCGGCTACTGTTTCCAGTACGGACCGGAACGTTTCCGCCCGTGGGCCAACACCATGCGCCACACCGTGAACGTGTTCACGTGCGTGACGCAGCTCGGGTTCTGCTGCATCTACTACGTCTTCATCGGATCCAGCATGAAGCAGATCGCCGATTACTGTGGGATGCACCTTCCCACCGGAACCCATTTGGCGCTGCTGCTCATCCTGCTCATTCCGCTGTGCCTCATCACCAAGCTGAACCGCCTGACACCGTTCTCGGCCGTCGCGAACGTACTGATGGGATTGGGCGTTGCTGTTTGCTTCTACTACGCCCTGAAGGACCCGCTACCGGATGGTGCGCTGACCGAGCGTGCGTTGGTCGCTGAACCGGATCGTATTCCGCCGTTTTTCAGCACCGTCATCTTCGCGTTCGAGGGCGTCTCGCTGGTGCTGCCGCTGAAGAATGGGATGCGCCGGCCGCAGGACTTTGGGCGGACGAGCGGTGTCCTTAACGTCGGTACAGCGTTCATCGTCGTGCTGTACGTCGCCTTGGGTTTCGTGGGGTATCTGCGGTGGGGCGACGAGGTACAGGGCAGCATGACACTCAACCTACCGGACGGTGAACTGTAAGTACTACCTGCTGATGAGTTACCTTTTCCTTTTTATGATGCCTAATGATCCCATTTCTTCCCCGTTCACCATTGCGCCAAGGCTGGCCGAAACGGTGAAGCTATGTATAGCGTCCGGCGTGCTGCTCGGTTTCGCCCTTCAGCTGTACATTGCCGTTGAGGTGTTGTGGCCATTGGTGCAGCGCTATTTGCCCATCGTCAACAAGCAGCCCACCATCTGTGAGATGATTTTACGGACACTGTTAGTGCTGATGATCTGTAAGTGAGCTGCTCGAGCTTCTCAGCGCAACTTCTGGTTAACTTCTCTCTCACTCTCTCTCTCTCTCTCTCTCTCTCTTTGTACTCCTGCCTCATTCAGCTTTCATTGGCACGTTCGTCCCTCACTTGGGGCTCTTCATTTCGCTAATGGGTGCACTCTGCTCGACGGTTATGGGTCTCATCTTTCCTGCGATCATCAGCTTGATTGTGGCTTACTCGAACCCGAACGTGCGTCCCGGCGGCTGGCTGCTGGCCAAGAACATCGGTATTCTGCTGCTGGGCGTTGTTGGATTCGCTTGCGGTACCTACGTGAGCATCAGGCAAATCATGAACTGAGTTTTTGCGTCTGCGTCTTCCTCACTCTCTCACAGCGACACTTTAGCCAGCAGAGTTTTAGGATTAAGAAGGTTAGGATAAACTTAGGCTAGCAAGGAGCGATTATTGAAGGTAGAAATACAGACTGATATCTGTCGAGTAGTTTAAGCTTACACCAAAATTTCCACAAAGTTTTTGCCATTCCATTTAGCATTTGTGATCTAGCAGTACACTAAAAACTGTGATCGAGAACGCCAAAATTACTACGCAACATGATAGGTAGGTTCCTAAGATCTATTACGGAAAGAGGACATAGTTTATCACGCAATGATATTTCAGAGAAATGTCTTTACTTAAGGGTTGATTTGTTACCAAAAAAGGTTCATTTTTGATGATTTATTTAAAAAAAAATACCCCCTTATAGGATTGATTTGCAAATGCCATAATTAGCTACATCTTTTGAAGAAAATTTGGTCATATTTTGGAGATATTGCCCCACCATTCCCCTCTTTAAAATTAACTTAAACTACGTACAATTGAGTCTGCCATGGCCAGAATTGTCCATTGCTTTTACCATTGACATTACATTTTTCACTTTTTACTATTGCAACTATTGCACTACAAAACTTTATTTGGCAAGCAGTAGGCTCTCTGCCTTTAATTCGTTTTTTTTTGTTTTTTTCCGTTTCCCGGACACTACTTAAATGAGAACCGAATGAAAGTAGACAGGGCAAAGAGCACTGCGCTGTACGATTACAAGCGAATATGCTTACGTTTCTCCTCTTCCTGGATCTCAATGAAACTGGTTGTGAGTGAACTAGCGTGTTAGGCGAGTGAAAGCTCATGTTTTCCTTCCAGTAGGCTAATGTGAAAAGAATGTGCTAACACATTCGTCAGACACGAATAACTTCTGTCCAGATAGCGGTTTTTAGCTAACATTTTAATTTATTTAAACTATACTATAATTCCCCTCGTCCCCGAGCCATACTGTTGCCATAGGATATAAGGATAAATAAATAGGATATAAGGATATAGGATATAAATACATTTGGTCACATAAGAACCCGGTTTTGTTTTGCATTCTGTTGGGCACGGGCACGGGAACCCTTTTTAACCCTTTTTTTTTTTTGTTTTGTTTGAAAGAAATGTTGCTTGTACTAAACTCTGTACACATTCTACAACGTGTTTGAGCCCAAAGTAGCTCTCATTGATGGTATAAAAATTGACAGCATTGTTCGATCGAATGTGTACCGTTACCAAAGCGGTGCCTTCCACCAGCCTTTGCATATCCAGCCATTGCCTATCATTTCAGCTTGAATTGAACTTTCACTAGCCGCACCATCACCATCAGCAGCGGCGTCGTCGTCTTCTTCTTGGTACCCACCCATTTCGCCAGCAATTGTGCGTTGCGCTCCGGTGAGCGCTTTTACTCGCTTAGGTACAGGTCGCGCACGTGAACACTACAAGCAACCCCTCCCCCCCCCCTCCCCCCCCCCTCGGAACCCGGTCAGGTGTGGAGGGCTAAATGGGCGACCCGTAGTTAGCGTCCCGGGGACCGGGAGCTGGAGTCTGGAGTGGAACTGGAGCAGAACGTACGCCGAGGCCGACGAAAATCGGCGAGATCGCGGATCACAGTGTCGTGACAGTGTCGTGACAGTGCCCTAAACTTATATTCTAGGCCACTGGGCACGTCACAGTTGGCAGGGCGCCCTCGGACTGCTGCCTGCTGCTGTGCTGCCGGTTCTCAGCCAGTCAGTCCGAGGTGAACCGCGGAGCCTGGAGGACGCACCGGGAGTCACGATCGCAATGGTTTGGGTGTGGCTGTGGTTGTTTGGGGCCTGCCAGCACCCGCCGCCGGTCGAAGCCGTCAGTGGGCTTTATGTGAACAACCAGCGGCTCGAGCAGGGCACGGATAGCTGGCGTCACGAAGTCGCGAAAGGTGAGCTACTGACGAAAGCAAACTTCAGCGGGAGCGATCCGGCGGCCAGCTGGATCCAGCTGTACTGGGACCGAAACGCAACCCCTGTCCGGTACGCGGACGACCTCGCCTCGATCAAGAACACACTGCACGATACGCACCCAACGTACATCGGGGACGCTTTACGCCCTTCAACCAACCTGCCAGCGACGCTATCAACCGTGCCAGGATTCCCTAGCACCACCCAGGCCACTCCGAGCAAACAGCAGCAGCAGCAGCACCCCCCGCGTGTCCGCAAGAGGACGCGAACGACGCGTAAACCGCCCCCAACACCTTCGCCAGTGAACAAGAAAAACACGGCGTTAACACCGGAACTGATGGCGCTACTGCAGCGTTACTACTCCTTCAGCTGCACCCTGGTGCCGAAGCGGAACCAGGTCCCCTTGAACACCGGCACGACACGCAGGACACCGGTGGCGACGAGCGCACCAACCCGGCCACGCAAACCAACCAAACGCCGCACCAAACCGACGGTGGCAACGGTGTACGTGACACCACCGGTGATAAAGCGGCTCGGCGGCATGCTCGAGTCCGTGTACAACTTCATGGAGAACGCCCTCACCAGCACCGAGATCGAGCGGGCAGCAACGAACCCACCAACGCCAGCGCCCGGAACGCGTAAGGTAAAGCGCAACACTGGCACCGAACTGCCAGCGCCGGGCATCGCCTACACCGCTACACCGGCGCCAGCACCAGCCGCCGAATCGCGGACAGACTCGGGCGAGGGTGGTGGGTGGGGCCGTTTCACTGCAGCTGCGGCGGACCGGGTGACGATCGCAGGGCTGCCCGCCGTGCTGACTAGCGGTAGCGATGGCAACAAAAACAAGATGACGACCAACATTCAGGTGACGAGCGAGTATACGGCCGCTACACCGCCGACCGGTCCGCTGGCGAAGCCAAACCGTGTTGTGGAGGATGATAGCAGTGAGTCGGATGAATCCGCAGATTACTACGGTGGCTTTGACGATGACGAAGATGACGACGAAGATGACAGTGATGAGGATGAGGGCGACGAAGAAGGGGGAGAAGCTGAAGCGATACAGCCAAACCGGCGTCGCCGCCCAACGGTCTCGATCAACGATAAGGACTACGATGAGCTTGGCCCCTCGGAAACGGGTAACCGGAGACCGATCCGGAAGCGGCGCCGCCGAAGAAGAAAACCACCAACGACGACTACGAGTGGCAGCTACGAAAACAGTGCGGACGGCTCTTCCTATGAAGATGACGACGACGAAGAGGAAGACGACGAAGAGGAGGACGAGTACAGCGCAAAGGACGACCGATTGTCGTCGTCGTCGTCGGAAGAAGAGGAGGAGGACGAACCACCGGGCTTCCTCTCCGGTATGTTTGCCACGTTTAGCCGCTTTGTCCGATCGCTCGGCTTCGGTGGCACCGTGCTCCGTGCCGGTGGCGATGTCGATGAGGACCGGGGACGCAGCACTACTCCGCGGGTACTGGCCGCCCGTAAACGACCGACGCGCAGTACCACCGCCGATTCGCACCGATTCGGTTCGGTGGCAACGGTACCGAGCCGCCATGCACCTTTTCCGCCCTTTCTTTTGAACGAGCTGGACGAAAGCGTCGTGGACCACGAGGAACCAACAACAACAACAACAACAACAACGCCGCCGGAAGGGCCATCTGGTGGCATGGCGAGCTGGTTCGCTGGTTTGATGATGCCCTCCTCCTGGGACGTGTTCAATCCCTGGGGTACTGGCGACTGGGAACCCAGTGAGGCGCAGCAGCAGCAGCAGCAGGTGGAAGAATCTTCCTCATGGTTTGCACAGTGGTTCGGTGGTGCTGGTGGTGGTGATGGTAATTCGGGCACCACTTCGACGCAGTCCCCCCCAAACACGACTACCAGCGGACCGGCGGTGGTGCAGCTACCGGAACACTTACTGTCGGCGTTAACCCAGTACGTGGTGCACGGCGGTGCGACCACACGTCCCCCTAGGCGCCGATCGTACGCCGGCTATCAGCTGTGGCGCCTGACGGTCCAGACCGTGGAGCAACTCCGTGCGCTCACCGATTACCGTCGATCGCCGGCCGGGCTCGAGCTACGGTGGTGGATCGGTCCGTCGGTGCGCGGGTTAACCGATGTGCTCGTACCACCGACCGGCCCGGCACAGTCCCGGTTCCGCGGCCTCCTCCGGGACGCCGGGATCGGCTACCGGGTGACGATCGGCGATGTGGGGCGTGCGATGGCGTACGAGAATCCGCGCACGACCCGCCGGGACCAGCTCGAGACGGAGCTGCGGCAGGGCCACCCGTTGACCTGGTACCGCTATCACCGGTACGCCGATATCGCCAAGTTTCTTGGCACGCTGCACCGTCAGCACGGGGCGCGGGTCCAGCTGCTACACGTTGGCCGCTCGTACGAGGGTCGCCCGCTGACGGTGGTTCGTGTGTCCTTTGCCCAACCGACCGGGCGACCGGGGCGACCGGGGCGACCGGGGCGCCGACCCGCCATCTTTATCGAGGCCGGTGTACAGGGACGGGACTGGATCGGACCGGCCGTTGCCACCTGGCTGCTGAACCGGCTCGTTGAGCTTCCAGCGGGTGGGGACCGGCGGGCGGGGAATGGTACACAGCAGCCGGAGGAGGGTGGTGGGTTGGAATCCGTCCAGTCGTACGACTGGTACGTGTTGCCCGTGCTCAACCCGGACGGTTACGAGTACAGCCACGAGCACGATCGCATGTGGGCCAAGAGCCGGCGCAATGCCAGCGAGGACGACGATCCGGAACCGGGTGTCCTGGCGAGCGCACTAGCGAGCTGGTGGCCGCGACCGGGCGACCGGGCATCCGGCGACAGTTCGGAAGGGCGGCACCGGTGCACCGGTGTCAATCTGGACCGGAACTGGGGCCACCGGTGGGGCGAGGGTAGCGGTGCGTCACGGAGCCGGTGCAGCGAGGACTATGCCGGGCCGGCACCGTTCTCCGAACCGGAAACCCGTTCCGTGCGTGACTTTCTGCTCGGGGGCGGGGGTGGCCGTAGCCGGCGTAACGTGCGCCTCTACCTTTCGCTACGCTCGTACGGTCAGGCCCTGTCCTACCCGACGCCGGCAGAAGAAGCGCCGGAGGCGAACGAAACCGAACGCGACGAGGACGTGCACGAGATGGGGTCCGTGGGGCTGGATGCGTTGCGTGGATCGGCCGATGGTAACGATCCGAGCGTGCCGTACCGGCTCGTGCCGGGAATTTCGACCGTCGGTGGTGCAGCATCCGGTACGGCGGTCGAGTACGCTCGGTACGGGGCGGGCATCCGGTATGCGTACACCGTCCGGTTGCCCGACACTGGCACCCACGGGTTTCTGCTGCCACCGTCCAGCATCGTGTCGACGGGGCGTGATCTGTTCGAGCTGATCAAGGGCATGATCGAGTACAGCTAAATAAAACCACTTTGCACGTTTTTTTTTTTATTTATTGCCAATTCACCAAAACGCTAGCTGTTTGCTTCTCTGTCCATGGCCTCGCTCGAGTGAAAGAAGAAAGAAAAAAAAAATGCATCCGAAATAGTAAAGTTGGAAAGGGAAGAATATGCACGGCCTCATTTTAGGCTTCACTCATGGTTAGAATGTTGCTTTCGAAGAAGAATGTGAGGCCGCACGACCCCAAAAAAAAAACGACGACAGCAAGAGAAAGAGAGAGAGAATGAACGAGCGCTCGCTCGCTGTTGTTGGGTTTAATCCCCGTTTGTTTTGTTTTCGGTAAATGGGTTCGTTTCGGTTTTAACTAAGCAACACCAAAGCAGTACAGGACACCTCGGCCCGTAACCGAGCTCCGCTCCGCTTTATCCCTTTTGTGCAATAGTTTTTTACAAGACTTTTACAATATTTGTACAGCAACAGTGGTTTTGTACAGCTTGCTGACTTTTTTTGTTTGTTTTTTACATCGTTTTCCACACGTTCCTTGAAGGGCACGCCCCGTAGAAGCCTTTGCTTTGCCGTTTTTTTTTAATTCCTGTTGTTTTATTTCACTTGTTGTTGTTTGCTTGTCACTGCGCTGCACCGTGCACCGCTACACCCACGGTGTCCACCCCTCGTATAGGACGGCCAAATTGTTCGGATCCATCGCCTCCTGGATCATCCAGCTGACCTGCTCCGCGGTGCCCGCCCGTCGATTCGGATCCGGATCGCGCCCTTCCAGCTTCATGCGGATGCGCCGCCACACGGACACGGCGAACGTGTTCCGCTTCTGTTCCCGCCCCGGCCGCTCGTTCTCTGCACGAAACGAAACGCAAACGCAAACGCATTGTAATTCCCCGGTGGTCCACAGTACACAGGTGGCTGTGTTTACAAACTTACTCTTGTCGCGGTTCCCGCTCGGTTCCGTCGTCTCCGCTCCTGAGATTGTTCGTCGGTCGGTGGCAGCCACACTCGGGTCGCTCACACTCCCCTCTGCCCCGGGAACACGGCCGTCCAATTGGCCAACCTGGAACAGCTGCTCGAACACGTTCGCCAGCAGCCTCACGGTGTCGGTGATCTTCGGTGCGACGGTGTCACGCAGCAGCAACTCACTGGCGTGTGTCAACTCATCGCCGGCCAGCTCCAGCCGAGCGAGCTCGTTCAGCGACTCGTGCAGCTGCTGGTAATTGTGCACGTAGTTACGCAGCACCGTTGACCCGTCGAGACGGAGCTGAACCGCTAGCAGCTCGCGGATCTCCTGCGCTACCGCGTCGTGCTTGGTGAGGGTGGTGCGCAGGGCCCGCACCGCACCCCGGCAACCGTCCAGTGACGCCCGCTCGTCCTGCTCCAGCTCGGCAATCCGTGTCAACAGTTGATCCTGCATATCGTCCAGCAGCACCCGCACGTTACTGAGCCAGGTGTGATCGATCGTGCCCTCGGGATCGAGCAGCTCCACCAGTGCCTCCTCCGTCTTCGACAGCAACCGGGCACCGGTGATGAGGCGTGGTTGCAGTTTCTGGTACTGTTTCAGCAGCGTCTGGAAAACGGTGGCTTGCGTGTGCATCACGCTACCACCAGCACCGGCGCTGCCCGGTGGCCGGTCACGCATCCGCTCGTAGTGCACGATCGCACGGCCGTACTGCACGAACCGGACCAGCCCGAGCCGGTACTGTTCGATCGTGCGGAGCGTCGCATCGCTATCCCGGCGAAACCGCTCGACCGTGTCCGGGGCGCACAGCGGCTCGGGGTTCGGCGCTGCCATGGCTGCCCACTTCAGGTGGTGCCCGAGACTGGTTACCGACTGCTGGAAGGCGCACTGTTGTTCGGCCAGCAGCGTACAGATGCGGTCTACCGCCGCAACGTACCCCTCAAGCTGCTGCACCATCGCCGCACTGATGATGATGGTGATGATGGTGGGTGAATGGAGGTGGCACTGGAAGTTGCCTGAGCTGTCACCCTGGCAAACCGTTCCCAGCCAGCGGTAAGCCTCGTCGAACAGCTTCGGGCAGGACTCGGGGGTAATCGTTTCCGCGTCCCGCTGCAATCGTCCAACGGCTGCCTCGCCGTACTCCACGGCCAACTCCGTCAGCTGGCTGAGCTGGTCCACCGGCCGGAGTGTGGGATCAACGGCGCCCAACATCTTCATATAGCCCCGTTGGCAGATGGCATCGGTCAGCGTGCTGCCTGGGTGCGATGTTGTACCGAGCGATACTAACGATCCTTCATCGTCCGGTGCTGCTGCGGAGCCCATCTGATTAGCTTGGGCAAGGCACAGCGTGAACGACGCTACCGGCAAACGGCCCGCCAGCAACAGCCGTACCAAGCGACGGCTAAGCGTACGCAGTAGCAGGGCAGCACGGGAATCGGCCGGCGTATCCTGCAACAGCTGCACCGTTGTCTGGAGCTGCGCTACCTGGCACATCTTCGCACAGAACGCCTGCGCCCATGCCGCCAACGTGGCAGTTCTGTGCGGTGCGTGCGCATGGCACAGCCACAACTGGAACGATAAAAAAAAATACGACATTTAGTTAGATGCTGCTCCCACCAAAACTGATCAAGCTGCCGTTTCCCGGAACCATCATAATTCCATATCATATCATAAAATCGTTCCTAGAAGAAAGAGCAAACAAACGTATGCGAAGGGGGAAAAACGAAATCAGACACCTTTTTTACCTTCCAAAACCGGAGTACCACAAGGTAGCGTGTTAGCTTCACTACTTGTATGAGCGGATGATTTTGCAATCAGTTCTACTAATCGAAATCCTTCCATTAGGAACGTGAACAGCAGCCTCTCAAAAACCATAACATATATATATATATATATTGTAAAAATTGGAAATTAAACCTCAACAAAGAATAAACGGAAGCTGCACTCAAATTAGCATTGGCAGAAATCTCATGGAAAAAGTACGTCAATTATTTAGCAGTTACACTAGCCCCCAAGACTAGCTTTCCAAAAACATATTGAATCTACAGTGCTCAACAGTGGAAAAAAATCCTCAGAACTCTATACGGTTTTATTAATAGGAAAGCTAAGCTAGACAAAAAACAAAAAACACACGTAGGATACGCCCTGTTCTTACGTACGCTTCTCCAGTACGGCAAGAATGTGCAGTAACGCACAAAAATAGACTGCAAACAATTCAGAACAAGTACAAGAAAGATTATCTTATCAGGAATTAGCAAAATCCTACCACACATCAGCAAGATTAACAGCAAATACAAGAACAGTTGTGCAATTAAATAGCTGATTAGTTCAATGAATTTACCGTAGGATAAAGTTTGGGATGGAAGGTTGCTGTACATATGTAAATGGTAGCATTAGAATTAGACTAAGCATAGGTTAGTCAAACACACAAAACATGAGGGGTTTTTTGCAACAGTTTTCCCCTTACACAAACTTCAAAACAAAGTAGCAATAGAAAACAACGGCAATAAAAACAATAAATACAAATACTACTACTACTACGCACTGACGCGCCACTTACGCTTTCCGTGATGGCCGCCGAAAGGCTGGGATCCGTCGCACGCAGCGACGGTTGCAGCAGTGCGTTGCAGTGCAACGCCGGGCTGTTGAAGCCCCGGAGCGTCTCCTCCTGCACCGCTAGCAGTGGCACGAACGCCTCGTCCAACCGCTGCAGCACCACCTCCAGCTCTGCACCCGCCCGGCCACCGGTGGCCGCTTGGCGCAGTTCGTGCAGCTGACCGTGCCACCGGCCGTGCAGCTCCTGGGCACCGGCCAAACACTCGTACAGCTCCTGCTCGGCCCCGGCACCGGTCACGGATCGCAAAATGGCCGACGCTCGGTCCAGCAGCTGCTCGTACCGTAGTTCGTCCCGTAGGCTGTCGCTGTCGGACCGGCCAGTGGCGACGCTGGTACGGTGGGTGGGTGGGTTCGGTGGCAGTATCGGCAGCACGTGCTGCTCGATGTGGTGACAGACGAACCGGAGCCGCTGGTAAAGGGTACACGCCTGTGCCATCTCAACCATCGGATGGTGATCGGTCGCCAGTGTGCCGGTGCCGGTGCCGGTGCCGGTGCCGGTGCCGGTGGTGTGAAGCAGTGCCTCACTGCGCTGCTGGATGGTTTGCGCAAGGTTTGCCAACAGTGGAAGGGTGAATGGTCGCTCCATCATCACGCTACCGCCTTCGTCGTCGTCGTCGTCCTCCTCCCCATCATCGTCGTCATCGTCATCATCGTTGGTGAGTGGACGGCACGCGAGAAAGTCCCGTTCGGCCGTCACGAATCGTTTCGTCAGCTCGAGCAGCTGCCGGGACAGTAGGTAGCCCATCTTGACGGTGCTAGCGTGTGGGTTCGGTGGTACGGTGGGACACTGCACCACGGCGAGCGACGCACGCTCAATCGATTCGAGCCGCAGATCAACGGGTTGCGGCACAGTGCCGGTGTCAGTGCCGCCGCCAGTTTCGAGTGCCGCCGTCAACGCGGACTGTTGCAACAGGAGCAGCTTCACGGTGGACGTGACCGGATCGTGCGTCTCGTTGTCGTTATCATCGGCTCCCTGGCCCTGGCCCTGGCCCTGGGTTGGGTGCTGCTGCTGCGCGTTCAGCAACATCCGGTACCAGCGGCAGTACTGATCGAGCAGCTCCATCGGCACCGGATCCGGTGCGTGCGGGTGTTGCCGTGCCATCTCGTTTGCCACCAGCCCATAGTAGAGGGTAGTGCGGCGCAGGTCGGCACACGACGGTTCCGCTAGCAGTTTGTTGATGTGGAGCCGGGCCTCGCACAGGCGCATGTAGGCGTGGGCCCCTTCCCGTGTGCCCGCCTCCGCCACCAGCATATCGTCGATGAACTTCACCATCGGCAGGGACCACTCGAGCTCGGTGGCGGTCGGTGTGATGGCGGGCCGGTGGTGGTCCAGCGCTTCCATCGCACCACCACCGGTTGCACACAGCTCACGCAGCTTCCGGTACGGTTCGCAGTGCTGCTCGTGACGGCCAACGATATCCCGCACCCTTCCCATCAGTACCGCCCGCTCCTCGCCGATGGCGGTACGCAGGGCGAGCCGATCGACGAGACTACCGAGCGCATGGCTCCGGAAGGCCGACCCAAGGCACACGGCCTCCTCGACGAGGCGCAACTGCTGCGAGTACGAGTCACGCTGCTGTTCCGCCTGTCGCCGCTCCTGTCGCACCGCCAGCGCCACGCTCACGTGACGCTCGAGCGTGGCCAGGTGCTGGCCCAGTTCGTCCCGGTTTTGTTGCCACTCGGCCCGTACCTCCGCGCACCGTACCGCTAGCGTATCGCGTGTCACTTCCCGCTCGAGCTGCCGCTTTGAGCGACCGATCGAGGTACCGGCGGGTAATTGGGCAGCAGCTGAAGCAGCTGAAGCAGCAGCAGCAGCAGCAGCGACCGACATGGTCGACACGGTGATCTCGGTTGCGGTTGGTGCGGGACCACCGGCCGCCTCCTCGCTCACTGCCCAGTCGAACAGTGGATCGTAGACGAACGCTTCCAGCAGCGTCAGCAGCGTTTCGCGCCCCTTCTTCAATGACTTCAGCACATGCTCGCACGCCAACCGGAACGTGCCCTGTGGTGGAATTGGAAAAAAAAACAAAAGAGAATGAATAGCGAGAAGAAAGAAAAACGAAAAATCGAGTGATCAGAAGAGCAGGGGAGGTGGTACCGTGATTCATTCCCATCAATCGATCGACCTCCCGCGCGGTGTGCTTTTGTTCTGCTGGCTGGCTGGCAGGGTGTGCCAAAAACCGATAACACTATTATTTGGCCCCCCGGGGGAGGGAGGGGGGGGGGGGGAGGGTCTGGGTCTATCAGGAGGTTCCACTTATCAGTTCATCAGTGCACATCATCATTAATAGCCCGCGCGGCGATGTTTGAGCAGCCGGCTAGATTCGCACGCGCCTCTCCCCGTTATAACAATGCAAAGCTCCATTCCCCCCCCCCCCCCCCCCCCTTTCAGGAACATCAAATGTACGTACATTACCGATCGACACCTGTGGCGACCACAATTACGTCAAAATTTGCTGCTTGCTTCTGGGCGATCTGCGCGCGCGCCCGCGCGGGAGTTTGGCCACTTGACCCTTTCCGTCCGGGTATTCAAAGAAAACCGGTTCTCTCCGACCAACCTCATTGACTGCCACCACCGCTCCTCCGGATCTCTCTCTTTCTGTCTCTCTCTCTCTCTTTCTGCCACTGAAACTCGGTTCATGGTAACTCTTCCGTACATCGCTAACGACGCTAGAGCTGCTGCCCAACAGCTGCCGAATCATCTGCCAACCGAATGGTGGAGGCGCACGGTCCGGCACGTGGCGGCAGGGCGGCAGGGACTTTTTGTTTACCTTCTTTTTTTTTTTTGTTTTGATTGGCCGGCTTTTTAGTGGCGCTCTCGGCTCTGTCTCGGCGCGCCGAACGCATGTCTCGCGTTTGAACGGACACGGAACCGATTTTGGCCCCCCCCAGAAACACACACAAACACACCGGGCACACCGGGCACACGCACTTGGTGTCTGAAGGGAACGTGCGAAAGCGTTCCGGAACTCCGTCCCTGGGAGTGCTGGGAGATGGACACCTGTTGCCCGGGCGCCTGGGCAGTGGGCCGAGTACGCCACGCTCGCACACCAGACGCACACTGGCGCGTTTGCGTTCCTTTGTTTCAAACCGACGACGACGACGACGACGACGAACGAGTTACAGCGCTGTCATCGAAGCCGATGTCACGCGTAGCCCACTACTTGGTGGCTACGTACGTACGCTTCGGGGGCCAGCCGGTCGGCCAGTCGGTCGGTTCTGGCCAGGCGCAGCCCAGACACCCTGTGTGTGTCCGCTGGCTGCCACCAAACCCACTTCTCTTTCCCCTTTCCGGTATTTACGCGGTACCGGGAAGACATTTATCACTTCAATTTCCTCTCTCTCTCTCTCTCTCTCTCTCTTTTTTTTTTCTCTCTCTCTCTTTATCTCTCTCTCTCTCTGTCTCTCTTTGTCTCTCTATCTCTTTCACTCGCTTTTGATGATAGTGATGCTGATGATGATGATTTTCGTTTATCATTCCGTACACCGTACGCACTCCTGTTGCTGTTGCCGCTACCGGATCAGTCGAGTTGTGGCTGGCGTGCAGACCACACATGCAAACCAACCAACCAACCAACCAACCAACCAAGCAACCGGCCAAACAATCAACCACCAACCGGACCAGCAGCTACCAGGCTGAGGCTCTGTTGTTTGTTTGCCCACCCCTTCCTAATCTTCCGTGTGTCTTCTCTCTCTCTCTCTCTCTCTGCTCCCCACGCGTAGAGTGATTCGCGCTTTTGGCGCACCTCACTGGCCGCGGCAGCGTGGTTTCCACCGCGCTCTACACGCTATCCGTGCATTCGCCCCCCCCCCCCCCCCCCCACCCAGTGAGTGTGTTTCTACACTGCTTGCCCCGTGGCGCGCATCAATCAATAACAATAACAGACACAAAAACAAAAACCAAAAACAAAGCAAAAAAAAAACACTGAACCGAAATCGTGATTCCACGTGCGACTGTATGTGTGCTGGTATGTTGTGTTTAGGCTTGGAACATTTCAAACTTGTGAAGTAAGCAGCGTGCCGCTCAAGTCCCAAACAACAACAAAAAAAAGCGGTCCAGCATTGATCCAGAGAGTTGAGCGTTTTTGTGTGACCGCAAGATCGAGATCGAGTGACCCCGTGTGCCGTGCTTGAGCTCGTCGTCGTCGTCGTCGTAATCGCCCAGTCAGCCCATCCAGCCCATCCAGCCCAGTCCACGTCGTGCTGGCCACCAGCCTCCTTCAATCCCTTTCTGCAATCAAAACGGGTCCGAAGTTGTGTCGCAACAATGGCAATCAACGCAGGGTTTTTGGGGCGGGGGTTAGGTCCTTGTGATCGGTGGTCATGTGATCCTTTCGAGCTAGCAGTCCCCGGATCCTCACCACGGATGCACCGCTCCTCCGTTCGGGTTTCGCGAGCGTTTTTTTTTTGTGTTGTGTTTTTTGCACGGGGCTTGCAAAAGCCCAGCCTATGTGCCACTGTATGCCTCTAGAAGATGATCGAATCTAGGCATCTTCAGGGACGAAATGAGAAAATCCAGCAAGGTATCAACGCAGGAAGAAGATGAGGTAGGTGCACTGCACAAAGCTAGAGCTCAGGTGCAATCAATCTCTCTTGTTTTTTTTAAAGCCGAGCGAATCTCGGACTATAACACTTCTTCCTGAGTATAACACTTCTTTGCTGATCTCAAGATCAATGTTTAATGGTGGAATTCATTCACTGTGACCTTGGTTCTATTAAAGGGGGGACCTTGGTATTTTCGGGCCAAAAAAACGGCCCGTTTTTGACGATTTTGTGTGACGTAACCTTTCGATTTAATTTTATCAAATGAATAGCATTATAATCTACAACTTTTGAAGAATATTTGGTATTGTTTTGAGCAACATTCATTGACAGATTAATCCGTGGCATCCAATTTTGGTAGACATGTCGCCGAAAAGGTACTTTTTACGGTGCTCATCGTAGCTGCGTGATGGATCGTCAGAAACATACAAATTGATACTCGTTTGAAAGATTATAAGTTTATCTAGGTAGCCCCGTCGAGTTTTTGTTGAATTTCCTATTTTTCGATTTTTGGCAGAGTTTTGAAGTTGAAAAAGCGATGCTTTTTGTTATTTTGCTTAAAACACGGTTTTTAAAGATTTGTTTAAGAAAAAGTATAAACAAATTTAATGAAATCGCGACAGGGCTATCTGGCAAAGAGTGTACAGATTGTGTGTTAAAATTTTCAAACCGATCGGTCCAGTAGTTTTTACGGTACGATGGGAACCGACGTTTGAAAACGTTGCGAGCTGCAGGGAGCCTTGTATGAAGCGCGGATTTTCAAAAATCTGTATCTTTGTCAGTTTTTCCTCGATTGATCGAAAACTTGTACACTGCGTTCTTGAAAGGATCGGCATTCAGGGAAAAATGTTAAAAATACATGCCACAAAAGTCCCCCCCTTAAACAACAAGAGTTGCCGAGTATTGCGGCATAAAGGCTCATAATTTTCACGACCAATACATTGCCAAAACAAAAAAGGCGCTAACTCCTCTTTAATGTACAACAAAGCGCAAATGGCGATACCAAAGCAGATAAGAACAGTAACAGTGCTGCGCCGCACTTGCCCCCCTCACGTCTCAATTCCCGTAATTCCCGGAATCAATACGGGGATCGACGCCTGTGAAGAGGCCATCCCTGTGGGTATCCCTGACCTTGATCACGGCTAAGAGCGGTCGATGGCGTCTTTCTGTACTTGAATGTTCATGATCAAGGTCACGATCAACGTTTACACTGACCTTGTCACTACTGAACAACAGCCAAGGGAGTCAGGGCAGCAGCGGCAGGTAGGCGGCGAAAACGAAAACAAAAGCGGCAGCTAAATCAAAACAATCAACATCGACGGCGAATGCCGTACCAAAGCAGAAGGAACAGACTCTACTGCTGCGCCGACTTTCTTTCCCCCCCCCCCCCCAAAAATTCCCGGAATCGATCTGGGTCGAAGGCGATTCCGAGCCCCGAGTCGACTCCGACCCAGATCGATTCCGGGAATTTCCACGGGGGGGGGGGGGAAGTTCGGCGCCGCAGCAGTGACTGTTCTTCTGCTTTGCACTTTTTTGCAAGCGGGAAATCGCAAGCGAGTGGAATTCGTGGGCGTGGGAACAGTAAATCGGTGCTCCCCGCGCCCGTGTTTCGCACTGTACCAACTTCGGTTCGGTTCCGATTCGAAACCATCGTTGAGAAACTGTCGAACTTAGACAGGATTTCCGTGTTTACATGGTGGTTTCGTGCACGCTAGTAGCATAGTTCGAAGACGAAAGCAGGGAATACTTTTTGATACGAACCCCCTGGTTGAATGGTTGAAGTTGGACGATGAAATGCCATTCGAAAACGCCACTTCCGGGTGGTAATAAAACACAAATGGCGGAAGTGGCACTGGACAGACACTGTGATAGCGTGCAGTGCGCCATTGTCAGTCGCATAATACGCAAAGAAAAGCAGCTGCACATTTTTGGTTGGGTTTTTCTTGATGAGCGCGCTTTATGCAAGCGAACAGACATCAAGATGTTCCGACATTTTTTGTGACAAAGGTCCTTTTGAGAAGACACACCTCCCTCCAAAATATGATACCAGGGATGAAGCTTTTAACAAATCTTCCCCAAAATAGAACCAAATGTTCTTCAAAAGTTGTTGTTAAATATGGTATTCATTTGAAAAAATCTAGTTGAATGGTTTCTCCACAAAAACAAAAGGGACAAAATTTGGATCGGGCTGCTTCTGGCTAGGGGGTGGCTGGTTGGCTGGTTGGCTAATGTTGGATGATGGCGTAAAGGACGACGAGTGACAATTGTTGACGAGAGCGTTCAGCAATTGAGCAGTGAAAATTCCTTTTGTTTTTTGGTTGGTTTTAAGCAATATAGGTCCCAGAATGAACCGGCAGCGCATATTGGTGGCTTAGTGGGCATCTAGGGGAGCCTAGCACCCCACCTCCTCAAGTAAAGAGACACTAACAGACAGTTTAAACGGTTGGTGCAAGATACCGCGGGCGCCCGAACGGCGACCGCTTGCATGGAGACTGCACCCGTCAGCGTCGGCACGGCGACGTCGATGTCAGGTGCGGTCACGGGCAAGCGCACCGTCCCGAGCATGTACAGTGTGGTGACCGTCGGCCCCGGTGCTGGCCCTGGTGGTATCGGTGTCGGCTTTATTGGCGCTGCTGCTGGTGGTGGTTTGGGGGGCGGTGGCCAGGGACCGAACGATACCGAGATGGCAGCGTTCGCCGATCGCGTAAACGAGATCCACCAGGCCCTGCTGATCTGGATCGCGATCGACGGCATCCTGATGGTGTGCATCCTGAGCGGCAACATCCTGACGATCCTTGCCGTCTGGTACCATCGGCGGCTGCAGGGTCTCATCTCGAACCTGTTCGTCGTGTCGCTGGCCGTGTCGGACATCTTCGTCGGCCTCACGCTACCGTACCATCTCGCGTTCTACATGGGTGCTGACCTGGGCCACCACAAGCCGCTCTGCCTGTTGCGCTTCTTCGTCCTCATCATCGCGTGCAGCGTCTCGATCTGGAACCTCATCGCCATCGCCGTCGACCGGTACATCGCGATCTGCTACCCGCTTCACTACTCACGGTATGGCACACGGCGGTATGGTGTGCGTGTTGTTTTTTCACCCTTCTTTTTGTTGTTGTTACAGGCGTACTGACATGAAGTTTTTACCTATTCCAGACACTATCACTTTTTTGTTTGAAATGATTTTTGTATTGATTTGAAAGACAAAATTGTTGTAAAATAATCAAATTTTCAGAAACTATTCGCTTTAGCTCAATGTGGCCAACTTTTGACTCGACTATAGCCTTCTACCGGGCCCCAGAAAAAGAAGTTGATGCTGCACGAATGTGATCTTGCGCTGGCTCGTTCTCGTACAATCGCAATTACATAAGCGCATCCATACTGGGCCTTATTTTTTAGTCCTCACCTTGCTCTACAACTTGCACCAGATGGAATGGTCCATCGGATTTGTGCCTGGCGACATCAGAATGGATGTGTGGACGAAGTGAAGTGTGGAACATGATTTTTTAACCATTCTTGGTTCGCACGAGCTTTGTGAGTCTGCGAGCAAAACATATTTGCGTGTCCACGGCTCTAAAGCACCTTCTGAAACACATTATCGATAATGTGTCGCTTTTATTTTGACTCCAGGATCGATGAAAACACACTTCCATAGCGATTTAAGGAGCGATACACAAACATTTCGTTCATTTTAAGGTGAGTGAGCTCACGAATTACAGCTGAAGGTTGTGATTTTCCAGCCAGTTAAACGCCATCACAGGCTATTATGTTTGAATTACATTACGATAGAAAAAAATCTACAAAACATAGACGCAAATGCTTTTGCTAGCTTGTAAACAGTATAATAAACTGTAACTAAAACAATTTTGGCGTCGATATTACGAGCGGTTTGAAAGATACAGCAGTGTGAATTTGTGTAACACTTCATATCAGTAACCCTGTATTATTGTTCCCACCGCTCGATACCACCCAGCACATCTAGGATCGCATTCGTGGCGTCAGATTCGTGGCGGTATGTGTTGATTAGAGAGATGAATTTGATTAGAAATGCACTTCCCTCCTCCATCCACGGGATTGAAATGACGTAAGGAGGATACGTGCGTGTTTATGTGGATTGTGGAAAACTTTGAAGGAAAACCACTTGAGATGAATGAGTTTTTGAGAAGAAAAATAGCTGGCCAGCGTGCCAGCGGCTGGCGCTGGCGTTCAGCAAGTTCAGCAATAAACCAGTACACTGCGACAGTGCAGTGTGTATGTGCATACACAAAAGGATAGCAAGGGTTTATTGATGGTTAGATGAATTGATTGACGGACGTACCAACAGAGAAAGAGAGAGAGAGCGCGAGCGAGCGAGAGAGAGAAAAGGAGAAGCTCTAAACTCTTTTTAGTGGCCCCGACCAGCGCCCCGTAGTAAAGCGAGCGGAGCTGATGTTTGAAAGTTCCTCCGTAACGCTCTAGTTAGCCTTGTGCAAGGAATCGAACGGAGGAAGAGGGTACCAGCACGTCGACGTAAATTGGAAAATGGAAACCAAACGATGGTGCCCTTGTGGTGCCGCTCGGCTGCTGATTATTATGCACTGCACTCTCGTATCTCGCGCACTTCCTTTTCTTCTCCAATTGGGACAAAGAATCGCGCCAAAACCAGGTGCCCCGGCCTCCGCAAGCATTCGCGGATCGGTTGCAGATAATCGGATCGTTCTGTAACGGCCAACTGCAATCGCCCCGAACGAACGTCAAAGCAATTTCGCGACAGTAAGGGTTTTTTTTGTTTTTAACGACCGAAGCGACCGGCGCATCACCAATTCTCGTCAATCATTCTGGAACTAGTGTAGCTCTCCGTGTCTACTAGCGAACCCAAAAAGAACACTCTAGGGCACAGGAAACGGCGCGAGTGAAGTGTTTTATTGTTCGGACCATCAGACCGCTCCCGCTGGAGAGTAAGGCTCTTGGCGGATATCGCGGGGGGGGGGGACCAAGCAGCTACCAAGCAAAAAATTAAAAAAAAAAAAACATACGACCAATCGACCGTTCCTGCGGTCGTGCCAGTTCCTGTAGCGACCGTAAATGCTTAATGCTTGCTTGCTGCAGCTTCTTTTCCGGTCCGGGTGTCGTGGATTCTTTTTTTTTGTTTTTTCGTGGTGTCATGCACCATTTTATCTGGCTGCTGCACTTAGGCTGACTTTGGCACGATTGCGATCGCTATCGGATGCATACAGACACAAGCACGGGCGCGCGCGCGCGAGGGTCCCTTCTCGAATATCGATTAAAAAAAAAAACAAAGTGCGCTCGACGAAGTGCTGCGTCGTCACCGCAGCAGCAGAATATTAAACCAACCACTCTCCAGTCTCGGAGCGCGGTCCCACTTTTGTTTGAAAAAAAAACAAGTTTTATGTGCCCTGGCACCCGGCACCGTGCAGGGCACCACCAGGACCAAGACGCAGTAAAAGCAGCGCTGCATATCGCTGCAACGGACCTGCAGTCGCTCCAGCTCGCCCCCAAGTGGCCCCCAGGAAGATCCGGAAGCGGCATCTCGCTATCCTTGCGCTTCACGACCACGGCTACATTTTCTCCCACTACACCCTGCCCGTGCCCTTGGGGGTTTGCTTGTTATGTTGCGCTGTTGATGCGCTTTGTGTGGCCAGACCAGTGGCACGCCACAAACGATGTTTTTGTGGTCCCCCTCGGAATGGTTCTGGAACGGGGCAACAAGAACCATCAAATGCGGAAATGGACGCTCGGTAAGGTCACGATTGAGAAGAAGAAGATGATGAGGATAGTGATGATGATGGCACGCAGGGCTCTCTGTGGAATGGCTTTGGTGGTTAATTCATTTTCATTTCACGCCACAGCAATAAACAACACTTTTCCTCCCGCTCTCTCTCTCTCTCGCTCTCTCGTTTCGGGGCCTTCGCTCCTAGGGTGATGACGAAGCGGACCGCACTAACCATCCTCGCGTTCGGCTGGTGTTTGGCGATCGCGATCGCCACGATACCGCTGATCTGGAACAAGTGGGACACGGCCAGCGAGTGTGAGTTCGACGAGCTGCTGCACCCGTGGTACGTCGCCGGTGTCATCACGCCCATATTCTCGGTCGTCTGGCTTTGCCTGTTTGTCGTCTACTGGCGCATCTGGCGCGAAGCATCCAAGCACGCCAAACAGCTGCGCGTCCACGTCGGTACGCTCGAACGGACGGCCAGCGACTGGAAGTCGGTGCAGGTACACAGTGTTGCTGCGATGCGATATTCCCCCTGGATATCCCTCTCCTCATTCCGCCAAACCGCATCTCTCTCTCTCTCATCGCAGGTTGTACTGCTGATCATGGGATGCTTCACGTTCTGCTGGATACCCTACTTTGTCGTGGTGCTGACGCAGATCTTTGCGTTCGTCGAGGACAGCTCGCCGACACTCTACAAAGCGGCGTTCTCGCTCGCGATGGCCAACTCGATGATGAACCCGATCATCTACGCGTGGAAAAACACCCACTTCCGGTACGCGTTCCGGCAGCTGCTCACCTGCCGCAAACCGGTCGTTCCACCGGCGCCACCGCGTCTCACCCTCGCCAGCCAGCACTCGTCACGTCCCGATTCTCAACAGCAGCAACAGCAACAGCAACAGCAACAGCAGCAACTGTCCACCCTGCACGTGTCGATAACGGAGCAGGCAGTTGGCGAGCTGGTACCGGTGCCACCGGATGGACCGCCGGCCCCGCTCGCTACGATACCGTCAGCGTCCACCGTCATGGTCATCTCGCAGCTCGCACTCGATGAGGTTCGACCGACGACGACCACGACCGGCACCACCACCACCACGATCCGGGTTTCGGTGAGTAACGGTCAGGAGCGGCACCGGTTGGCCGTATCGGCGTCGTGCACTGACCAAATCCTGGCACCGGGCCCGACCAATCCGAACGGTGCGCAGGAGCAGGGAAACGCTCTCGCTGCTGGCCCAGCTGGCGGCCCGGGACCATCCCCTACCTGCCGCTACCGGACACCATCGCCCCGCCGCATCATCGGCCGGAACATCATCCTCGAGAGCTACCGGTTGTGCGAGGAGATGGAACGTAAGCTGGCACGACACCCCACGACGGCCAACGGCACGGCACCACTCGACGACTCGACGAGCCCCGGCCGGGACGGCGCTACGCAGCTGGACAGCACCGGCCAAGGAGGCGAAGCGGCCAAGGAGGCGTACCCGGATGGCGTCCGTTGCATGGAAACTAAACTGTAGGAAAGGGCATCAACACATCCCTTTGTTTTTCCCTCACGCCTCCCCATCCCTTCCCTTTTTCTACCACACCCCCAGCTGTTGGCTAAAAGTTCTCAGCCCTATTATTACGCTTCCAGCGGTGCAGATTTTTGTTCAAAATGATAGCAGTGCCGGGGCCACCTGGGTAAAGGAATGATCATTATTCAAGTATGCGTTGTCTATTCTTATCAACCGATCGTGTGGGTGTGTAGTGGTGGGATCCACTGATAAGATAGACATACTACTTGCACCAACAATATCATCTTTTGTTGATAGTTTTTTTTGCGGAAAAACTGCTGCAACGTCTGTTGGTCACTGTTCAAAGTAATAGCAGCGGTGAGCGGTTCTAAGCTGTTTTCATTGTTAGTTTGTGTTTTTTGAAAAACAATCTTTACATGTTTTGCTTCCCCATCAATCGTTTAATATGTAAAAAAAACCAAAAAAAGGAACGGAAGGCAAGACTTTTTTTTTATTTTTACAGCAGTAAAACGGGGACGCACTAACCAATTGTGCTGTATAGAATACGGAATTTTATGTTTAAAAAAAAAGGAAAAGTAAGAAAAGTCGTACCAAAATGTAAGAGTTTCGGTCAGTAATGCGTAAATCGTGGCCTGCGATTTCTTT